>NC_052355.1:45003529-45026029 GCF_009727055.1 Benincasa hispida | reverse complement strand
CTCGAAGAGCATTAAAAGAATAGCTCTCAAATAAAGTATAGAAAACTCTTTAGGACACTTTCTCTACCTTCAGTGTAACGCCCCAGGCCCAGGATTCGGAATCCGGATTTGGCCTCTGATGGCTCCGGCATTCCCCTAGGTCCCCTGTGACCTAGCTACATCATCCTCACTTGCCTTGAATGCTTTTAGAAGGGAAAGTTGTCCCCACAAACCAACACGGGTCGTTACATTCAGTATCCCTTTTTATTATGTTTAGGAATACCAATGAATGTACTTTGACAACCTTAGGTATTTAAAACATAATACATCAAGCTTCATTCAACCTTAGCTTCATTCTAATGCATGCTTCACACTTTGTAAAATAAGTTGGCTTAAATCATGTTAAACTAGCTCGTAAAAACCATTAGCATGCGTTAGACATGGATAACATACTTGAAACACTCATACATTAGTAAACATTACGAAAATCGAGTTACTATAACATGCTGAAAGTATTTGGACAAGATAACATACTTAAATCATGTTCATTTCCATGGAAAACATGCTTTACTTAGCATGAGAAATAGCTTCAAACATAGGTTGCTCAGCACTTCATATAAACACTTGGCATGAGAAATAACTTCAAAGAAATCATGGTTTCTAAATCATTAAAACATTAAATTGTCACATAATCACTCATAGCTCGTTGGCCTCTTAATGGGTTATACATCTCTCCTAGCTCTTTTTGGCCTGAAAGGACATAATTCCCAGTTAAACTACTTAGAATTCTTAGTAAAATACCTCAAATAGTTCATTTACTAATGAAACTTTCATCATCAAAGACAGCTTTACTAGCGAGATGCTCATCATGAGTGAATTCATTCTCATGAGCGAGATCCTCCTCATGAGCGAGATCTTTATGAGCGAGATCAAGCTTTTCCTGGAAAACTTTCCTCCTAGCGATACTCACCTTACCAGCGAGATTCAGTCCAATTTCTAGCGAGATTTTCTTCTAGAGCGAGATCCTCATCACAAAATTAGCGAGATTTCCTTCATTAGCGAGATCTTCATTCTCCATATCTCGCTATAGCTCTCCACGGTGAGTTGTTTGCTTGTTTTTCCCAAGCAGCTGTCTGCTTATGTACAGATTCTCTGTTACAACTTCAAAAATTCATAACTCAAAATCCAGACCGCTTTTGAAGAATCTTCCTTCTACAAACTTTTTTAGAATTGATTAAACTTCTTACCTTAAAATTTCAGCCAAAAATTCCTTATAGTTTGGCTTAGAGCTTCCAATCTTCACCTCGGGCTCTGATTAACTCGAGATTCTGCCTCTTCTACCATTTCCTCACTTTTGTTCTCCTTCTTCTGCAATCTTTCTCCGGCAAGACAACCTCGAAAACTAGATTCTCCCTGCTTTCAAATGGCATTGATTTCACTAAATTTGCTTATGTAGATTGCCAAAACCAAACTTTCGAAGTTCCTCTGCCTTTTAATCTTCCTGCCGACTCCCGAGTTCAAAGATTATCTACCACGTCACCCCATAGTTAGTGCCTCCAGCCAAACCAATAAGTGAGCTTCCTTATTTAATATGTTTTTCTTTTCCTTTCTCCACAACTTCTATAAATAACATGGTTTTTCACTTATTAGGTATTTAATATTTCATTCCTTTGGCTAAACATGTTTGTTTAGGAAACTTAGAATTTGGAGTTTACACTTAGCTACATAAGAGCCTTATTTCTTCTTGCTTCCATCCTCTATCCCTCCTAAAATATGGCTTCATTTAACTCATTAGAAGACATCACACTACTTACTCTTACTTAAGGTAATTAGGGTTCGGGTTTTACAATTTTCCATGCACAATTTATCGCTGCCATCTAGCTTCTCATGTGTAATGAACAATGACTTGTCCTTACAAATGTGCCTAGTAGCACTAGTATCAATCCACCAACCTTTGGTGTCTCAAGCTATATTTGCCTTGAAATGATGGCAACCAAATTGTCATTTTCCACAACATTGAGTTGATTGTTGGAACTTTGTCTCTTCTCGTGCTTGCACATTGCAACAATATGGGCATTCTTACCACAAACCCATCAATTTCCTCGAATGCGCTTGCTAGCATCATTCCTTGACCCATGATTCACATTTTTCTTCTAGAAATTCTTCTTATTAGGTTTATGTTTTGATGCTTCAGCAACGTGAGCCTTAGTTTCAACTTCTAGCGGAGTTTTATCTCCTTTTATGTTATCCTCTTCTATACTGAGTTTTATCGCGAGGTTCTCCATGGATAACTTCTTTCACTTGTATTTGAGATAACATTTGAAGTCCTTTTAGGAATGAAGCAACTTTTCAATCACAAAAGCAACTTAGAATGGCTCACTGATATACAATCCTTCACTTTGCAAATCACTGAGGATAATATGCAATTCTTCCATTTGATTGACTACCAACTTGGTATTGATCATCTTATAATCAAAGAATTTTTCCACAAGGAATTTCTCAGTATCGACATCTTCTAGCTTGTATTTCTTGTCTAATGCCTCCCACAATAGCTTTGACGTATTATAGGCATTGCAATAGATATTATACAAAGTGTCTTTAAGACCACTAAGTATATAATTACAGCACAGGAAGTCCAAATGCATTCATGCTTGCTTTGTAGTTTATGCATCCATGCTTGCTTTGTAGTTTATGTTTCAGAATTGAAACTTCACTAAGTATATAATTATCACACTGCATGAACTGCAAACAAACTACAACAATCGTCTTAGTAGGATATAACGACTAACTCTGATAAAACTACAATCTTGAACTACTCAGAGCTGGCAGAACTCTTGGATACTTGCTCTCAAATAAACTCAAGAACAAAATAAAGAAAGGAGAGAACTCTTCAATTTTAAATGGGATGCTAGAAATAAAGAACCAAGTTGCTATTTATAGGCTTGCAACTTGGTAACTCTCCAAATTACAAAATAAAATCAAATAAATATAAAAGTTGAAACATTTATCAACCTTAACTTACTTGAGTTATTAGTTGACAAAAATCAAATATAACTCATTCAAATTGAAAAAACTACAAATTTAACTTTCATACATATTAAATTTGTACATGAAACATCATTTAATTTGAAGTTTCAATTCAATTTGAAAGTTTCTAAATAAATTTAATCTACACAATTAAATCCATTTTATGTTTCAAATCTTCACCAAACTTTCACTTTCTTTCACTTTCTTTCACTATATATATCCAACATTTCCTTGAACATAGTTGTCATATATATACTTACAACCATAAAAATATTTACAAAATTCATAACAAAGTCCATACGTAAACAATCGAATTTGTAAATTATATAGAAGACTAGCAACCAGACCATATGAACAATTTCAAAAAGAATGCTTAATCCTAATATAAATTAAAATCCCAAAAGAATAACAACTCCAAAAATTACACCAACTATATATATCCAAGTACCCCATATGATCAACACAAACATTTCCAAAATTACCATATGAACATTCTATTCCTATCTCCAATATCAATAATATATGTCTAACTCATATCTTCAAAAAATGAGAGCACCCATATCTCCATGACACATCTTAAAAAAAATGATCAAATTGATTATCAATATCCAAAAAACACATATCTTCACCATCACATATAGGGACCCAAAAATTCAGCTAGTTCTACCCGCACCTTGTCCAATTCAAAAATTTGGCTTCAGTTGTGAGACAATAGTAGCAAATGAAGAAGTCAGAGATGACCTAAGAAAAAGTCAAGAAGCAACCTACGAATAAGCATGATTTAAAAGAAAAAAATATACAACAAAAAATGAACTAAATACTCGAGTTGCTACAACTACCCTAACTATAAAAAAAAAAGTAAAAAAGCCAAAGGAAAGGACAAATAGTAAACACATTTAGCAACAAACACAAATATCAGTGTATTCAAGAACATGAAGGAAATAGAAATGAGCTATCAAAACCATAATTAACTTCCATCATTCCAACTAGGTACCATCATTCCCACCATAATCATTATTTTATATTGATTTTGGTTTTTCTAATTCTCAAGGATAGAAAAGACGATATGAAAAGTGAGTGTTTCATACTCAATCAGTACCCCCATATTTCTTTTTAACCTCAGTCAAAGTAAGCCAACCAGAAACTAGCAAAATAACTCTAACAAGCAAGTCAAATAGGGAGGAGAACATAGAAAGAAAGTAAATGGAGAATGACGGTGGTTGAAATAGAAAGCGCCTGCATTTGAGAAGGTAAATTTAAGTAAGATTTCCTTTTTTCCCAACTTCATAACACACTTAGTTGGGCCCTATAATGATGAAGAATGCACTACAAGTTTGTATGGAGCATATCAAGTATACATTGGATTTAACAAAATTAAACAACATAAAATCAATTCTCATTGTTTTTTTTTTTCCTCCTTTAGGAGGAAAGTGAATGGATGGATGTGCATATCTAACAATAATGACACTGCCCTGGGGAAGGAAAGATGATAGCAATATAAAAAGAAAAGGGAAAATGAAACCTGAAACAGAAAAGGAGAAGAGAGCTTATTTTGAAATTGAGAAATCCTCGATATATTCAACATTTTCTTGTTGTCCCATATTTCTTGTTGCTCGCATGTTGTAATAAGTTGATTAAGTGAAGTATTCAACTCAAATTTAATCTGGTTACTGCCTCCACGAGAGAACATAAATCGTGTACAAAAGCAATCTAGAAACAAACTGTAAAATCAATAAGTAAATTAGACCATTCATATAAGAAATTAACACAAATCAAGTGTACATGAGAACTACCATTCCATCTCGAGTAGGAAAATAGAACTCCCAAGGTTAGATTCACTTACCTTGAAACGCTAATATGAAGTAATTGTGTTGGTTGAGATTTTTCTCACCTTTGAAGCTATCTTTGTTCATTAAATTTCATTATGCATGTTTAAACTTAGACCAAAAGTAGAACAAAGGGAAAGTGAATTAGTTTGAACAAAGGAATCTTCTTCTTTCCACATAAAGAAGACAACCAAAGCCATAGCTAGACATCTAGCTTCACTTCAGAGAAATAAGTCCTAAAGGTATGAACTAAGCTTTCTATAACTCAAGAAAAAGAAAGATTCTCTAGACAAAAACCTGTTTTTCAACATTATCAACAATTTCCAACACATAAACTAAAATTAATTGAATGAACATGATTTATAAATCAAAATTTGCATATCATTCTACAAATTACGATGATACCAACAAAACAAAGTTGATTAAGAATAAGAATGACATTTTCCACTCCAAGCTGACCAACACTACTATACATGCCAGAGAGAACATACCGAGCAATTTTTGTTAGGCAACAAGTCTGCGCTCCATTTCTATGAGTATACCAAGCAATTTTTGTGCCCCATTTCTATGGACCAAAAGATGAATGAATGAACAATAAAATTCACATTACTAACTTAGGTATGTCATATAGAGGGAGTTCGCTGCAAACCCAAAAAAATGAAAACAAATAACATTTGCGATGACAAAATCAATTAAATGTACTTATTCTGATAATTGAATCAATATCCTCAGATAAACATGAAAATCGATGCAAGGTAAAAAGTCTCAATGATTCGATTGAGAATGTACAGGGTTTAATCTAATTTCATTACAGAGATAGCAAATAAAGATAGCAATTAGAAGAACGAACAAAATAAATGCAAACAAAATTAAAGAAAATACTTAGAGAGAAAGAAAGAGAGAAATGGCTTACAATCGGAAATTCAAGAGAAGAATGTGTTGGGTTGTATGTGAAGGAACCCTGAGGTCTATTGTGGAAGTAGAATTGTCCCAATTTCGATTTTGACATAATAAAATTTACATAACAACAAAATTATGCATACTCATAAAAGATTACAGCATGCTTAAAAGAGAATTAAAGGGATAGAAAAAACTTACCCTTGAAGAACCAAAAGTCTTCACGTATTCCCCGAACCGATCACGAACAATTCGTACAGGAACAACCCTCATCGTGGACACTGCCAAGAGGTAATCCTCTGTATTTTCTATAGGGGATGAGAATCACAGGAAGTGTGAGTTATGTGTTCTTTTGGAAAGACGGAGAGAGATGTTTTAGAGAAGAAAAAACCTACGAGAAGAGTACTTATAAGATTAATCTCTCTGACACTTGAGAGACCTCTATATTCTTCTATGAAGAAGATGAAACCCTTGTGAAAGAAAAAAATAAACCAACCACTCCCCACCATCGATTGATGAGAGAAAATGAGTTGTAACTCCCTCTCTTTAATTTTGAAATTAAATTAAAATTAAAACTAATTTAGTTTAATTAATAATTATATATATTATAATTAATTTATTATATGCATATATAACACATAACCTGTAGTTTTTATATTATATCAAATACAATATAACCTATAGTTTTGTTTTGCTCAATAATGCATGGTATTTAATATAAATCACATTTATACTAAATTTAATGATATGAATCTCATCCATATAATTAGTATTTGAATCAGATTTAAATACTTAATTCCTCTCAAAATAAAAGTTATATTATAATGTATCAAATATGTTGTATTAATTATATCATATATAATTAATTTAAATTAATTATCTCATATAATTGATTCTCTCAATTGATTTGAACACTTCAAATTAATCCAAAATTAATTCTCAATAATCCTTATTGAGCTACAGAGTGAACCTTATGAACCAGTAGATTGAAGCTTCAATGGTACTCGGATAATTGATTAAACTCCTTTAATTAAATTATCCAACATCCATTAACTGCCGGTCATTCCACTAAAGATCGACAGCTACACTCTTCGCACTACAGCTATATTTTTGTGTCCATTGGATATAACCAGTCAATGGTACGATGATCCTTCAAAAATTGTTCATAAGTATAACTAGGCCAAAATTACTGTTTTGCCCTTGTAGTTACTTTTAACTTCTTAAGTATCACTGATCCCACTAATTAACAATAAGTCATAGTCCAACTATAACCAAACCTCTCTCGGGCCAAGAGAGGGTGTAGCATCACATTGTTCAAGCCCCAGAATCAGCCCTTAAGGGAACAATTTATCTACTTATCTTGACATTAAGAAATAAGTGAATACTGTCTTGTGTAGTTGTGTTCCCAACTCCCCAATTAGACGAATCCCTAAAATGGTAGGCTTATTGATTCAGTAATCTTGCATAAGTGCGAAAATTCGAAATAGTGGAGTAGTTGTAAATTCGAAAGGACCGAGAAACCATAAGCACGGAAAGCACATCGAGTGAAAGTACCATCTCATCAGGGAGATCATACACCGAGGAAACGTGATAGTCACATAGATCACTTCAGAAGACAATCTAGCTGATCCACTTACGAAGACCCTCACAGTTAAAGTGTTCGAGGGTCACCTAATCAAACTAGAACTATGAGACTCATAAATCTAGGACAAGTGGGAGAATTTATGGGTATCTGATGTCCTAGTTTATTTTATTTGTATTTTATTCTCTCATACTCAACATTATATATACATAAACTCACTAAGTTTTAGTCTAAGTGGGATTTTGTTGGGTTGTATATTCTAAACCTCGCATTTTGTAAACATTAAACATATTCTATTTTGCAATAAAGATGTTATTGAGGTAGATTTAGTAAAGTTGTCATTGAATAAGTAAATTGCACTTTTAAAGCCTAAATCCAATAAACTAACAAACCCCTAGCTATAGCATGAATACTTGATCTTTATGTGGAGACATAAAAGTGGATCAAGTTTGAGTATATAGCCAAAACGGTCCATAAGTATAGGGATAGGGTTGGGTACCTTATCTTGGAAACACTATGGATACAGCCCACTTTGTATTTAAGACAAACGATGTGATCCTGAATCGTTCATGTAGAAGCATGTGAGTGGAGGCATCCTATGCAAAAGATGTTTGCATGAGACCGAACCATGAAATAATCACTTTTTTTTATAAACTTGTTTACTATTAAAACTGACTGTTTCATTTCAATGACCTAAGATAACTCGATCTTAATCTTAAGCTAAATATGAACTCCTATTTATTCGGGATTATCCTTTAATCTACATAGATAAGAGTGGCTCAACATCACTGTTCAATAAGCCTCCTATTTTAGAGGTAAGACCAGGTAGATAGCTGGGGACATAGTCTTGCAAGATGGAATCACTCCTACCTGATTTCAGGGTTAACAGATAGGTCGTTCCCTTAAGTATTGATTCCTAATCTTGAACAAAGGGTCCCGCCCTCTCTATGACTAAGAGAGACTTGGTTTATTGTTAGGACCATAAACCAATTGTTCATTAGTGGATCAGTGGAGATTTAAGAAGCAAGATGTACTACAAGGATAAAACAATAATTTTGACCCAACTGTAAATACGAACAACCTATGAAGGATCAACTTACTGATCATGGTTAAATCAAATGGATAGAAATACATCTACAGTGAGGAGAATGCAGCTATTGGACTTTCGTGGAGTGTCCCGGTAGTTAACGAATATTGGTTAATTCAATTAAAAGAGTTCAACCAATTTATCTCGGATCGTTGGAGCTCATGATCTATAGGTCCATTAGGTCCCTTGCTAGCTCATATCGGATTAAACCTTAGAACCATGTGATGATCAAGTTTGAAGTGTTCATATTCGAATTAGGGAATAAGCGTTAAATATATATGATATATTTAACGGTGTATCATTCAATTGAGAATTGAACGATAAAGAGAAATTTGGAGATATTTAAATACGATTTAAATATCAAAACTATGAATAAGGATTCATCGGATTAGTGTTAGATTTAATAATTGAATATTAAATTAAATTATTTAATTAGTTATTTAATAATAATTTTGATTTAAAATTAATTATTTGAGTTAATTTTGAATTAAATGGAATTAATCAAAGTTGGTCAAAGGCAAATGTTGACTTCGCCAAGCTTTGAAGGTAAAAGGTCAAAAGTTAACTTCACTAAGTGAAAAATTCCAAAATTAGTTTTGAATCAATTTTGAATTAAAATTGTATTCAATTAAGATTTGACTAAAGTCAAATGTTGGCTTCAAAATAGTCAAAAGTCAAAATGTTGACTTCACTTAAGATCCAAGAATGATTTTTAGTGGAAAAATCTACTTTGGGGGCGTTTGGTGCACAGAGTTGAGTTGAGTTGACTTGGTAATTATTATAGGAGGAGAGTAATTAGGAGAGTTTATGCGAATAACGAGGTGAGAAATGTGAGTTAACGTATATAACGAGGTAATAAACCTCTTCAATAATTGGTGAACCAAACGGTGGATGGGTTTTTTTTTTATCCACCCAACTTGGGGGGTCAAACACCCTCATGAATTAGTGTGTAATTTATTGGCAAAGTGTTGATTTAACAAAATGCCACTTATCCCACTAAATTGAGTGCATTTTGAAGTGTCAAAATTTGGTTAACTCAATTTTGCATGAATTGCATGTAATTGTTCTATAAATAGAATGATTTGAGAAAGATTAAATTTCTTGGGCATTTGTTGATTTTCAAGTTAGTTGAAAATGAAGGGAAACCGATGAAGGTTTCTGTGCGAAAGCTCCCAATCGTTCCCAATTTTTATTTTTATAGAATTCATAAATTACAGAGTAGAACAGAGATGCATTATTAAACCCAAAAATTTACCGCATGCATTTTATATGGGAAATTGGGAAGAAATATTACATTCCTTTGAAACCAATTTCTTCACGAATTCCCTCGAACGAATCTCGAATCTCTTCAATCTTCAAATGGTAGACACCACCACAAAATGGAACCTTCTGTATTCTCTAGGGTTGAGAATTGGCAGGAGTTGTGGGCTCTACCCAATATTTGGAAGGGGAAGGAGAGGAAGAATTTTTTTTGCAAAGAGAACTGTTCTCTCATAAAAACCCAGGAAGAAGATGATTGAACCTTTTTTTTTTCACAATGAGAGAATTAGGAGGAGGGGTCAACTCCCTCCCTTTAATTAAATTAAATTAAATAATAATTATTATTATATACATATATATAATAATAATCTTATTATATATATAGACACTATATGTTATATCAAATATAACATATAATCTATAGTTTTATATCGTATCAAATATAATATAACCTATAGTTTTATTATTAATCAACAATGCATGACATTTAATATAAATCATATTTATACTAAATTCAATTATATGAATCCCATCCATATAATTAATATTTGAATCATATCCAAATATTTAATTCCTCTCAACTATTTATGGTATTTAATATAAATCATATTTATATTAAACTTAATTATATGAATCTCATTCATATAATTAGTATTTGAATCATATTCAAATTCCTTTCAAAATACTTTATATTATAATATATCAAATACATTATATTAATTATATCACATATAATTAGTATAATTAATTATATCATATATAATTAATTCTCAATTAAAACGCTACTGAGCTACAGATATGGACCTATAGATTGAAACTCCAATAATACTTGGACAATTAATTAAACTCTTTAATTAAATTACCCAACTTCCATTGACTATTGGTCACTTCACTAAAGACCGACTACTCTTCGCACTACAGATATATTTCTATGTTCATTGCATATAACCAATCAACAATGTGATAACCCTTCACAAATTCGTAAGTACAACTGAGCCAAAATTACCGCTCCTAGGCCAAAAGAGGGTCTGGTCACATTGTTCAAGCCTCATAATCATTTGTAGCACTTTACAACACTCCTAACATCTACAAAGCAGGTCGCATTAGTAGTGTCACCAGGATAAGGTACTCAGTCTTATCCATCTACTACATAGCTTTTAGGTTTTATTTAAACAAGATCCACCTATATGTCTCTACATGTCTAAATTACATAAAATAACCTAAGATCTTAGTTTATTGGATTGATCGTATGCTCATAAAATAAAAATTATTTTATTAATAACAATTTGTTCATACAATATTTACAAACTACGAGAATACAAGAGATTTAGGACATCAATCCCAATAAAAAAAACAAATTCTAAAAGAGTTTTTGAATTTAAGTCTTCAGTTCGCTCTCATGAAAGCATCACTAATTTAGTCACTCACTATAATCCACCATCCCATTTTAAGGTCGGAGAATAGTCGAGAAGACTCTCGTAGTGATTCACAGTTGATTCATGAGAAGATTGAAGCAAATTGATGGTCGATTTGGAGCTACAAAGGTTGTAACTCACACTCTAGTTTCAAAGTTATTTGCATGTATGTTTTATCTTTAAAATTAATGAAATTTAGAGTGTTATCCAAATTATTTTCGCATGCACGTTGTTTATTTTTACATAACGGCGAGTCATTTTTCCCTTTTCAAGGAGGGATATGAGCAATTAATCTCTCCGACCAGTGAATTGGAGCGGTAATTGGTGTTTTGTCGAGACGAAAGCCAGTAAACAGTGAAACGACGATGACAGAGATGCCGAGGCCGGCGAACAATTCGATGATAGAAAGAAAATAGAGGCCACAAACATCATAGAGCCTTGTAATGCCATTAAAATCTCAATTCTCAAATCTAGCTCACCGTAGGGAGAGACGACAGAGGAGAATAAAGGAAATAGCCACGTCGAAACCCTATGTTGATGAATCAATAGGCCCAATCAGCTGCAAATGACGAAAAACCTAAATTAAAATCCGACGGTAGTAATTTGAAACATAGATGCTTTTGGATTCCTTGGACGATCACGATTCCCTTTCCCTCAAATCCAAAAAGGTACTGGATCTACCATGACGGTGTTGGACCTACTTCAACGGCGTCCGTGACGGCGCTGGATCTATTTCAACGGTACTGGATCTAGTTTGACTGCAGTAAAAGAGGGCTTTGACGGTGCTGAAATGTTGCTCGGGCGGCGTTATAATGAAGGCGTTGAATGAAGAGAAGCGAAGATTATTGATATGTGGGAACTAAACGGAGATGATGAAAATTAGAGATAGGGCGCGCATAAGATATGTGTGAGAGGAAGAGGGATAAACTGAGAGAGATGTGCGAGGGAGAGACTGAAATTTAGAAAGGAAAGAGGGGAAGTTTGGGGGCGGCTGAAAGTAGAATATATAAGAAAATCCTATTTTTAAAGGAACTTGTTTCAGTGTTATCACTTGACATTTTAAACCTCACAAGAAAAAAAAAAAGCTTAAACTTGACCTTTTTTAAATATCAAGTATGGTGTACAACAAAAATTTTCAAAAAGAATCCAAACCTTCGCTTTTTTTTTGTTATTCTTGATGTTTTTGATAAAATTACTTATTCTTGACATTTTTCATAAAATTGTCAAGTAATTAAAGATTACAAACTACAAGCGTCAAGTATGGCAGTTTTTGTAGTAATATGCATTTAGATTATGTTCGTTATACAAATATATGAATTTTTTTTTTATAAAAAAAAGTAGTTTACAAAATTTTAAACTAATAATCTAAAACATATTTGAAAAACATTAACGTTTAAAAATATGATATTATCCATATCTTCCCCCCCAAAAAAAAAAAAAAAGATTTTTAAAAAAACAACAAAACATTCTAATCATCCTTAGTTAAATAATTATATTCTATTAATAAATGTTTTTTGAATCTCTAATAATTATATATGGTTGGATTACTAAATTATTTTTTATTTTTCTTCTCCTTTTCCTGTGCTTAAGAAAAATCTCTGTATAATATCTACATCATTCTTTAGTTGTCTACAAATTTTTACTTCATAATTTCATATATATACTCTATAATAATAAGTTTTTTATAAAAAAAAATCTAAATAATGGCATAGATTTTTTAATTAAGAATTCATAATTTATGGATGAAACAGTTAATTGTTTTCTTTTTACTTTTTTTTTTTACTACAAAAATTATACATGAAATATTTATTTTACCACTTTAAATTATAGTATAATACCTTCTTAGAAAATATTAAAAAAATATATTTTTACGAAAATAATGATAAGAATATCCATGTATTTTTAAAAAATAAAAAATAAAATTATACATAATCTAAAACATAGAATCCAAAAGATTATTTGAAAAAAAAGTTAACTTCTTTAACTATATTCACATCTAATAAATTAATAATTATGTTTCCCTCCTGAGATGGTTGAATTCCTACTAAATATTTGGGAGGTATACATTCTTTTTTATTGACTTATGAAAAACTCTTATATAATATATCTACATTTATTTCATAGTTTGACCTATATAGATAATTTATATTTCTTTTGTCAAATTTATATTAACTCATTTAATTAGTTATGGTTGATATATATGTTTTTTTTTTTCATCAAAGGTTTCGTCATTTCCAGGATTTTGGTGTATCTCAAGTAAATTTTTAAAATCAATTTTAGTTTAAATTTTGGGATAGTTACAAATATAGATATTAAACCCAAAATATTAGCAGATATAACATGATGTTAAAAAAATTATAAATATAGTTAAATTTAAATAGTCTATCAGTGATAGACTATATTATTGGTAGAGTCTATCAGTGATAGACCATATCACTTGTAAGAGTCTATCAACAATAAAAGTCTATCGCTGATAGACTTGTCTATATTTGTAATTTGTTTTAAAATGATATTATACACTTGGTTATTATTCCTAAAAATGTTACCAATTGTAATTACCTTTAATTTTTTTTAGAAGAATTTTAGTTAAAATTTTTTAATTGAATTAAAGTATATATATTTTAATATCAAATGTTTATCATATATATTCAATTTTGTCAACATGTGCTCTTACTTTTAAAAATTTAATAGTAACTAAAAGAGAACTATATAATATTTTACTTATTACAACCTAAAAATTACTATATTTTAATTTTTTGAATTAAATTATATGATTTTACATGCACATGCACATGCACGTATTTCTTTATTAGTAAGTTAAAAAATAGACATATTTAATTTTAGAATATGTATTAATTATTTGCGATCCTTGTGGGACTCTAATTCCAACAAGATCAAATGAGTTTTGCTCTCGGTCGAATTTTTTCTTTTTTAATAAATTAAAGTATCATTTATGTTATGGAGAATGCGGACATAAAATAAATAATTTTCTCCCCATATTGAGCCCAAAACATTGACTTTCAATTTCTTTTTTAATTAAGGCAGATACAAATATAATAATCAAATCGAAAATATTAAATATTAATAAATATAACACAAGATAAAAAAAAATTTATAAATATAACAAAATTTAGATAGTCTATTAGAGATAAACCATAATACTGATAAGAGTCTATCAATGATAAATCATATTATTGATAATAATAGATCATATAATTATTAAACTTTAATATGTTTGCATTTTTTTAAAAAATATTGTTATACAATTAGTTATTTTTACTAAAAAAAAAAGATATCCATTCCAATTACCCTTTCAATTATTGTTATACAAATTTGTTAACTTATAAACATTTAATTAATCATTTAATCTAGTACGTTTAAAAATTTACATAAACATATATAATTTCAGCATATTTTCATTATTTTATTAATGTTGTTGTTATTATTATTATTATTATTGCCAAACTTGACAACGGAGAAGAAATTGACGATGATAATTAAAAAAACATTTTTAAAAAGGGCGGTTAGAAAAATAAACCAAAATATTTACAAAATATAGTAAATTTTAGAACTATCAATGATAGACGCTAATAGACATTGATAAAGTATCCATCAGTGATATTGATAGACACTGATAGAAGTCTATCAGCGTCTATCATTGATGGTTCTAAAATTTTGTTATACCTTGTAAATATTTTCAACAGTTTTACCATTTGAAATAATTTTCCTTATAAAAATGGCATTTGAACGTTCTTCAATATATAAAAATCTCAAATTAAAATAGGGTATTAGAAATAAGATGTCTCTTTCTTTAAAAAATCTATGTCTCAAGTTATAATAAAACATCGAAAAAACAATCATATTACATCAAATTAAAACCATAACAGTATAATTATTATCACTATATACTTTGAATTCGTGAATATATATTTTAGTACAACAAATATGAACTTGAGTAATTTAATTTTCAACTTCTTGGATAGAAGATTATTGTTGAATGAGAAATTTTGGACCAATCACAAGTCACCACGTCGTTTGCTAAATTAACGACGAATTTCTAAACCATTGACTTTGGGTCCAATTAGAAGTTGACACATGTCCCGAATTAATTGAAGACAAGTCGATGACGTCACGTGGATGAATCAGATGAGATTAAATTGGTCCAATTTGATATTACTATTTAGGCTTAAAGTCCACACTACAAAAAAATTGAATTGGACCCAAATTCCATATCAGGCCAAAAACCAACTAATTGGGCCCAAGGGTCAGGCCTATGGACCAATCAAGCCCACGAAACCTACCTGAGAACTCTATAAATAGAGAAGTTCTCTTCATTTGTAAAGGCAGCATTTTCGACACTCAGAAAACCCAGAGAGAATTCACTAACAAGCAGAGGACTCCTGAAGCTTCCAAGACTCCTAAAGCTGCACTCCTATAAGGAAAAAGACCTTTGACGACACAAATACTCTTCCAATACTTCCACTTCAAGCGTCCAAGACTCCTGAAGCTGCACTCCTATAAGGCAGAAGACCTTTGAAGACACAAATACTATTCCAAAACTTTTACTTCAAGCTTCCAAGACTCCTGAAGTTGCACTCCTATAAGGCAGAAGACCTTTGAAGACACAAATATTCTTCCAAGACTTCTACTCCAAGCTTCTAAGACTTCTACTTCAAGGACGTTCGGTGCTTTCCTTCTCCAAGTCAAGCATATTCACCCAACTGAGAGAGAATCAGAGGATCAAATATTAGAGATCGAACCACATCGTATCAAATCAACTCCAACATCAACACCAACTCAAGTTCAACTCCACGAAACACGTTTTTCCAGAAACCTCGTGTGAACAAATTGGCACGCCCAGTGGGATCTCTCTACCTCTCATCTCTTTCTCAGCATTCAAACAAGCCAAATGGCGCCTAAGAAGGTGGCATCCAAATCTCTTAAGAAGACGACATCCAAAGCTTCCTCCGCAAACAGCTCATACAAGGGACCGGTCACCCGCGGCCGCTCAAAAGAAATCACGCAAAAGCAAGAGCAGAGCTCCCCATCGCCCATGACATCTTGAACCAAATGATGGAATCCCCACTTATCAAGGAAAACCCCTTGTTCGACAACTCTACATTCGCGCCCGACGGACCAGAAAGAGATTCACCGCCAGACGTGATTTCTGTCATGATAGCGGATGTGATGGCGGAAGTGGCCATGGCTGAAATAGAAAGGAAGATTAACTTCCTAATGAAAACCGTCGAGGAGCGAGACCACGAGATCTCTACCCTGAAGGAACAAATGCAGTCTCAAGAGGCTGCTGAATCAAGCCTAGCACTCACGATGAAAGCAATCGACAAGGGGAAGACCGTGCTACAAGAAAGCCAATTGCAACAGTCAGCCTCGATGGCCTCTTTGTCAGTTTAATAACTACAAGACATGATCATGACCTCCATAAGAGCTCAATATGGAGGGCCAGCCCAAACCTCCTTCATGTATTCCAAGCCATACACTCAGAGGATCGACAACCTGAGAATGCCTAATGGATATCAACCCCCAAAGTTCCAACAATTCGACGGAAAGGGCAATCCAAAGCAACACATCGCCCACTTCGTAGAAACATGCGAAAATGCAGGAACAAGAGGAGATCTGCTGGTCAAACAGTTCGTCAAAACCCTCAAAGGGAACGCTTTTGACTGGTACATAGACTTAGAGCCTGAGGTGATTGACAGCTGGGAGCAACTTGAAAGAGAATTCTTGAATCGCTTCTACAGCACTAGAGGCACCGTCAGCATGATGGAGCTAACAAACTCCAAACAACGGAAAAGGGAACCAATCGTCGACTACATCAATCGATGGAGAGCTCTGAGACTGAATTGCAAAGATCAACTCACCAAGTTGTCGGCTGTGGAAATGTGCACGCAGGGTATGCACTGGGAACTCCTCTATATCCTACAAGGGATTAAGCCCCGTACCTTTGAATAATTAATGACCTGCGCTCACAACATGGGCTAAGTATCGCCAACAGAGGAACGAGGGACTTTCTGAACCACGAACCGAGGAAAGACAAGAAGAACGTAAAGGGCGCCGAGAAAATTGTAAAGGGCGCCGAGAAAACTGTGAAAGGTTTTACGAAGGAATCAATGGTCATTAACATTAACACAACCCCATTGAAGTTCTCCTCAAAAGGGAAAGAAAATAAGATAAAGAAGAAACACCAAGAAGGCGAGAGACATTGCCCAACCCTGAAAGAAAGACAGGCGAAGGTTTATCCATTCCCTAACTCTGACGTAGCGGGCATGCTTGAATAATTACTGGAGAACCACCTTATCCAACTGCCAGAATGTAGGCGACCAGAACAGGCCAGCAAGGTGGATGACCCTAATTACTGCAAGTATCACAGAGTCATCAATCACCCGGTCAAAAAATGTTTCGTACTGAAAGAATTGATCCTCAAACTGGCCCGTGAAAGGAAAATAGAACTGGATCTAGACGAGGTGGTCCAAACGAATCACGCTGCAGTGACAGTAACTCCGAGCGTGGCGCCACCAACCATATCTTATGAAGAAAGGGAGAGCTCGGTCCAGTATGGGACCTTCGAACCTATGGTAGTGTGGTTTCAACAGGAGGTCCAAGCTACAGATCCTCAAAACGGAGGAGAGCGCGCTGACGATGATGATAACGAAGGCTAGATTCTTGTGGAATACCGTAAGAAGGGAAGACTAAACTCTACTAAAAAAAAGCTACGCTCTCATAGAAGCTACAAGAGATAGAGCAAGACACAAAAAAGGAAGGGTAGAAAAAAGGCGCAAAGGCCCAAGGCTGTCAACGGGGAAGACGAGGATGTTTCTCGTCCCAGACGACAGATAACCTTAGCAGATTTCTTCCCAAAGAACTTCTGCAATTGGGGTTCAAAGGATATACCAGAGACTACTGCATGTTGTGCTGTCAGTATCATGGAGGAGGAAGATATTATTCTAGGCCCATTAAGGTCGACGAGAGAACCAAAGTTTTCGTAACTATCCAACATAGACGACCTGCTTTCACTTCCACGAGAGGCTAAAACGACCCTGATTGAAGCACTGTTAGAATCCAACACCTCTAGCACACCAACCCCCACAGCACATGCTTATGCCTAGTGTTGCACATCCATAGGCTTCTCAGACGAAGATCTGTTGTTGGGATCCAAATTGCATAATAGACCTCTGTACGTCTTTGGATACATTCGAGAACAGAGAATGGATCGAATCCTCATCGACAACGGATCCACCGTCAATATAATGCCTAAGACGACTATAAAACAGTTGGGCATACTCATGGAAGAATTATCGAATAGCAAATTAGTAATTCAGGGTTTCAATCAAGGCAGCCAAAGGGCGATAGGCATGATACGCTTGGAGCTTCTCATTGGCGATCTAAAGGCCGACGCGCTGTTTCATGTGATAAACTCAAAGACCACCTACAAACTACTATTGGGACGCCCCTGGATTCATGGGAATGGTATGATTACGTCGACACTGCATCAGTGTTTCAAGTTTTACCAGGACGGGATTAAGAAGGTCGAAGCAGATTCTAATTCATTTTCTGAAGCCGAGTCTCACTTTGCAGATGCAAAGTTTTACTTAAAGAGCGAGAATTCCAGTGAGACTATGCTAGTGGGGAATTTGTCAATGAAGAAAATGGATGGATCCCGATCGAAGTCGCCAGTAGATGCGGGCAAGGTGCGAGCCTCCAGCCCAAAAGAGGACAGAATGTCCCTTAGCTTAAGAGAAACCCTTGTGGTGAGGGGCGGGAAAGCCTCAAAACCTCCGATTCTACGCTATGTCTCTTTATCGAGACGAAACAAGGGTGAGTCATCTTTTGCGGAATGCTCAAAGGGTTTGCAGGTCAGCGACATAGAAATTCTAAACGAGAGTTTCGTCAATCCCCTCACCCCGATAACGAGGCAGGAAGTCCACAAGCCGGAGGCAGAAGCGATAGGGTCAAAGCTGTCTGAAAAGCGAACGGAAGACGGATTCAATACCAAAGTTTACAAGCTATTGGCGAAGGCGGGCTATGATTTCACAACTCACACTGAGTTCAAAAGTTTGAAGATTTATGAGCAACCTCGACTCTCGCCAACCCAAAAGAAGCTCTTGCAAGAGGGACACGCTATACCCACGTCGAGGGCGAGTCTCGAATATGAGCCATTAGAGCCAGTCCACATAATCAGAAAAGCGAAAGGGAAACTGCCAACAACAATCATATCACTGCGGAAGAAGTTGATGATACAGGAGAAAAGAAGGGCAAAGATAAAAGAGCCTAAGCCTTCGACCGTATCAAACCACCTGCCGCATGAGTCCTAGTCTTCGAAAGATTAAGCATAACAGAAGCAAAAAGAGGAAGCCCACATACTATCCCCAGAGATACTCGACGTTCAGTCTTTCGAAGGTTAACTCTGCCAAAAGAAAAAATGAGGAGATCATCTGTCAATCTCCGTGTGTGGTACGACCGTTAGCCCTCGAAAGACTAGGTGTAGTTCCAAAGGAGAGTGAAAGAAAACCCCGCACTCCCATTTTCGATCGCTTAGAGCACGAAAGGGCTGAATGTCCCTTCAATCAATATGTCCCTAGAAAGACACAGAGGAAAGGAAGAGTCTACACTAACACCCTCGAAACAACTACAAGAAAGAAGGGACCAATACCTCGAGCGCCCATCTGGCAGCAAATTGTCTTCAGATCAGAAACCATCAGAAGAGGCAAGAAGTGATGGGGAAATCCGTAGTACCATCCCCTCACGCATGAAGAGTAAAACCTTCGTTACCCTAAAAACAAGCGAGGGCATGCTCAAAGTAAAGAGACGCGACATCGTTTTCACCAACCTCAGAACGGAAAATCTAGAGCGGAAGGAAGTTGAAACTTCGTGCCACCACATCACCATCACCGAAAGACCCGAAGAAGGTATGACCAAAGAGGAAGTGGAGGACGCTCCGTAAGGACTAGAAGACGGTGGTCAATCAACGGTGGACGAGTTAAGAGAAGTGAATCTGGGCACCGTAGAAGAGTCGCGTCCGACTTTCATCAGCGCGTCTCTCTCGGAAGAGGAGAAGAATGAATACATGAGTTTACTCACCGAATACAGGGATGTTTTCGCCTGGTCATACAAAGAGATGCCGGAACTAGATCCAAAAGTAGCAGACCACCATCTCGTGATCAAACGAGGGTGTCGACCCGTTAAGCAGGCTCAATGACGCTTCAACCAAAACTTATCCCCCAGATAGAGGTTGAGGTTAATAAACTGATTGAGGTCGGGTTCATGCGTGAAGTTAAATATCCAATGTGGATAGCCAACATTGTCCCAGATAGAAAGAAGAACGGACAGCTTCGTGTTTGTGTAGACTTTTGCGACCTAAACACCGCCTATCCTATAGACGATTTTCCATTACCCATCACAGAAATCATGATCGATGCGACAATGGGACATGAGGCCCTATCCTTCATGGACGGATCTTCCGGATATAACCAGATACTGATGGCCCTTGAAGACGAAGAAATGACGGCATTTTGAACCCAAAAGGGATATACTGTTACAAGGTAATGCCCTTCGGGTTGAAGAACGTCGGCGCCACTTATCAACGCGCCATGCAGAAAGTGTTTGACGATATGTTGCATAAACATGTGGAGTGTTATGTGGATGACCTTGTGGTCAAAACCAAGTGATGACAGGACCATTTGAAGGATCTAAGGACCGTGTTCTATCGCCTGCGAAAGTACCAGTTAAGGATGAACCCCCTCAAATGTGCGTTTGGCATAACTTCAGGAAAGTTTCTGGGTTTCGTTGTGAGATATTGAGGGATAGAGATAGACCAATCTAAGATTGATGCCATCCAGAAGATGCCAAGACCAAGAAATCTACATGAGTTGAGAAGTCTGTAGGGACGTCTGGTCTACATCCGGAGATTTATTTCTAACCTGGTAGGGCAGTGTCAACCCTTTCAAAGACTGATAAGAAAAGAAGAGAAATTCGAATGGGACGAGGCCTGTCAGAGTGCTTTCGATAACATAAAGAGATATCTTATTAGCCCTCATGTCTTGGGAGCCCAAGTAGCAGGCAAGTCGTTGATATTATATATCGTAGCGCAAGAGATGTCACTAGGGCACTGTTGGCACAAGAAAGACAAAAGGGAAAAGAACGCGCTCTTTATTACTTGAGTAGAACCCTGAATAGAGCCGAGATCAATTATTCCCCTATAAAGAAGACATGCCTTGCACTCTTCTTTGCCATAGATAAGTTGAGGCACTACATGCAAGCCTTCACAGTATACTTAATCGCAAAGGCCAACCCCATCAAGTACGTCCTGTCTAGGCCGGTCCTTTCGGGACGTTTAGCCAAATGGGCAATCATGCTTCAACAGTACGACATTGTTTATATACCACAAAGGGCGGTTAAAGGGCAGGCATTGACCGATTTCCTGGCAGATCACCCAATTCCATTGGATTGGGAGTTAAGTGAAGACTTGCCTGATGGCGAAGTTCTCTTTATAGAGACCTCAGGACCGTGGGTCATGTTCTTTGACGATGCGGCATGAAAAAGTGGCGCGGGGGCAGGTATCGTCCTCATTTCGCAAGAAAAGCACATGTTGCCTTATAGCTTCGCACTTGCCAAGTCATGTTCAAACAACGTCGTCGAATACCAAGCTTTGATAATTGGCCTCTAAATGGCCTTAGAAATTGGAGTAGCTTGTATAAAAATCTTCGGTGACTCGAAATTGATAATCAGTCAACTCTTATGCCAATACGAGGTGAAGCATGATGACTTGAAACCCTACTTCACCTACACTCGCCAATTGATGGAGAAGTTTGAAAGCGTGGCATTGGAACATGTCCCGAGGACGGAGAACAAAAAAGCAGATGCCTTGGCAAACCTAGCCACTGCTTTAACGAACCTGGATAATGTGCCCCTTAATATATCGCTTTGGCGAAGATGGGTTATACCTTTGATTGGGACTGCATATGGGGAAACAAATGCGCTATCAGTCTACCTAACTGACGAGGAAGGCTGGCGGCAGCCCATCATAGATTACCTTGAGCACGGAAGGCTCCTGGATGACTCTCGCCGTAAAATCAAGGTTCGTAGGAGGGCTGCACATTTCATTTACTACAAAGGGATCTTATACCGTCGATCCCTTGAGGGACTTTTCCTTCGGTGCCTCAGTAAAGAAGAGTCACCAAAGGCTCTAGAGGAGGTACACTCGGGCGTATGCAGCGTGTAACGGTCATGCTTGTCCAGGGCCTGTTGCCCATGGCCGCATGCCCAATCCAACCCCCTTCTAGCATACTTTCATGTCCTGTATTGTATTAGTTTAGTTAGCTTGCTTTCTTTACATTTTCATTGTAAGTGACCACTCGCCCTTTTGCATATGCAAGGGCGCCAGTTGGCTTTTTGTTCAGAATGCACTATATG
>NC_052355.1:44942025-45000307 GCF_009727055.1 Benincasa hispida | reverse complement strand
AATCGAGTTGGCTGGCTTGTTCGTGAGCGGGAACAAGTGCCGCACAATCGCTAAGAGAAGCTTCCGAAAGAGCGATTGTGACACAGCGCGCATCAAGCAGGACTAAAACTACAATTCCAGCTGAAAAGAATGAGTTATTATTGGCTGGGAATGATCCAGGACTCAATGGATTATGCGAAGAAATATGAAGCTTGTCAATATTATGCGAATTTCATTCACCAACCGCCCGAGCCTCTACATCTGACCATAGCCTCGTGGCCTTTTGAAGCATGGGGGCTCGATCTGGTCGGCCCTATAACACCTAAGTCGAAAGCAGGGCACTCCTACATCCTCGCAGCCACTGACTACTTCTCAAGATGGGCTGAGGTTGTCGCCCTAAAGGAAGCTAAGAAAGAAAATGTGGTGGATTTTATCCGCACTCATATCATTTATCGATATGGTATTCCCCATCGGATCGTAACAGATAACGGAAGACAATTCTCCAATAGTTTGATGGACAGGTTGTGTGAAAAATTCAAAATCAAGCACTACAAGTCATGCATATATAACGCCACCACAAATGGGTTGGCTGAGGCATTTAACAAGACATTGTGCAACCTGCTGAAGAAAATTATCTCCAAATCGAAGAGAGATTGGCAGGAGAAGATCGGTGAAGCGTTGTGGGCTTATCGCACCACTCACCGTACCCCTACAAAAGTCACCCCGTACTCTCTCGTTTATAGGGTAGAAGTTGTTCTTCCTTTGGAAAGAGAAATTCCATCACTGAGAATGGCAGTGCAAGAAGGGCTGACTATGGAAGACAACGCCAAACTACAGCTCCAAGAGTTGGAAGCATTGCATGAAAAACGGTTAGAAGCTCAGCAAGCGCTGGAATGTTACAAGGCACGAATGTCTAAGGCTTTCGATAAACATGTAAAGCCTCGATCCTTTCAAGTAGGAGATCTAGTGTTTTCCGTAAGGAGACCCATTATCACAACGAGACATACAGGGAATAAATTCACACCTAAATGAGATGGACCCTACATTGTCAAGGAGGTCTACACGAACGACGCATACAAGTTAATCGATAAGGACGCACTAAGGATTGGCCCAATAAATGGCAAGTTTCTCAAAAAGTTTTACGCATAAAAAAAAAACCTTTGTATAAACTACATTACGACTTGATCTCTTTCATTATAAATGGTACGTAAGCAACTTAAAGAAATTTAAGTTCAGTCGCGCATAAAAAGAAAAAAAAAATCTCTATGAACTATGTTACGACTTGATCCCTTTCATTATAAAGGGTACGTAGGCAACTTAAAGAAATTTAAGTTCAGTCGTGCATAAAAAGAAAAAAAAATCTCTTCGAACTACATTATGACTTGATCCCTATCATTAAGAAGGGTATGTAGGCAGCTTGAAAGAAACTTCAAGTTCAGTCCAGTAAAAAAAAAAAAACAAATTTACCTACGTCATGATTCGATCCCTTTCTTTAAAGGTACGAAGGAAACTTAAAGAAATTTAAGTTTAGTCCATCAGAAGAGGTACCACAACTACTTAAGTATAATACTACAAGATTGATGTTGATCATCCCCGTCAAAGAATGACACTTCAGATTGAAGATGTTCATCCCTATTGGGGGCAACACAATGGGTTGAAGATGTTCATCCCTCGTAAGGAGCCAACACAGTAAATAAAAGGCACACATGTAGAATGCGCTTCACTTCCTCTTTAAAAGTAAACTTATATGCTCCTTCATCTTCAAGTTTAGAGGCTCCATCGATGCTTCATCTTTATGCTCAAAGTCACAAAGTCAAGCCTACTGCCAAAGCTTCATGCTTCATCAAACTCAAATGCAAGAATTTATCAATGCTTTGTCAAACTCAAGTGCGAAGGTCTCGTCTATGCTTCTCCATATTTAAGTTCAAAGGCTTCATCGATGCTTCATCTTCATGCTTCATCAAACTCAAATGGAAGAATTTGTTGATGCTTTGTCAAACTCAAGTGCGAAGGTCTCGTCGATGCTTCTCCATATTTAAGTTCAAAGGCTTCATTGATGCTTCTCCATCTTTAAGTTCAAAGGCTTCGTTGATGCCTCTCCATCTTTAAGTTCAAGATTGGCATGCATGGCCCCACTTCCATCTTCAAGTTAAAGGTCGGTATGTATGACTCTGCTCTATCTTCAAGTTCAAGGTCGGTGTGCATGGCTCGACTCCATCTTCAATGACTCGGTCTACAAAATCATGACGCAGCATCGCTTCATCTCTAAACTATGGCACGGCTTTCACTTCATCTTCCAAAAGTCGTTGCTTGGCCTTCGTTTTCATCTCCAAAAATGACGCGGCTTCGCCTCATCTCCAAGTCATGGCGTGGCTTCGCTTCATCTCCAAACTAATGACGCGGCTTCACTTCATCTTCAAAGTCATGTCATGGCTTCGCTTTATCTCCAAACTAATGACGCGACTTCACTTCATCTTCAAAGTTGTGGTGTGGCTTTGTTTCATCTCCAAACTAATGGCACAGCTTCGCTTCATCTCCAAGTCGTGGCGTGGCTTCGTTTCATCTCCAAACTGATGACGCAAATTCGCTCCATCTTCAAAGTCGTGGTGCGGTTTCGTTTCCTCTCCAAAATATTGGTATAACTTCACCTCTTCTCCAAAATTTGTGTAGCTTCGCTTTCTCTCCAAAAATGTGAGTGTGGTTCCACCTCATATGCGAGATCAAGTTTGGTTTGTCTAGCTCTACCTCATATGCGAGGACGACCCTAGTCCATTCGGCTCCACCTTATATGCGAGGACAACTCCAGTCCGTCTGGCTCCGCCTTATACGCGAGATCGACTTTAGCCAACCTGACTCCGTTCAAAATCTTGATGCCATATTCTTCTCATCTTCAAGGTTTGATGGCATATCCGCCTCATCTTCAAATACTCAATGGCATATTTCCCTTATCTTCAAATTTTGATCAAGGAGTAACATAACAAGGCAAACATTTCAAGGATCCTCCCTAGGGTGATCGAATGTGAGAGTTGTATGCCTTTGCAAGACCCCTTCCCATGACGATCAGGATACACGAACGGCGCTACAAGGTAGACCTTTCCGAGATCCTCCCTAAGGTGATCGAATGAGAGAGTTGTAAGCCTTTACGGGGCCCCTCCCATGACGATCAGGATGTACGAACGGTGCTACAAAGTAGACCTTTTCGGGATCCACTTAGGGTGATCGAATGGGAGAGTTGCAAGCCTTTGCGGGGCTCCTCTCATGACGATCAGGATACACGAGCGCACCAAAGACAGGTCGATGAGATTAAAAGAAAAAAAAACTTGTTTTGTTGTGCTCCTTTGGTTGCACTGTAACTTCTACACAAAAAAAAAATAGTAGGGAGGAAATTAGTTTTAAAAAAAGAGAGAAAAGTGTGAAAAAAAAAAAAGGAAAAAAATTTAAGAAAAAAAAAAAGAAAAAAAAGAAAAAATATATATACATGAAAACAAAAAAAGAAGGGAAGCCCTAATTCCCCATATTTTCTTCTTTCTCCCTTCTCCTCACTTACAGTTTCCTACTGCAATTCAAGGCTGATTTGCAATTTGAGTCTGATTGACAAAGAATGTAAAGAACGTAAGATTGAAAGAGAATCACAATTCAAACTGCAAAGGACATAAGAACGAAGGAGATCACACTATAAGATGGAGAAGAGCATGTGTCCTGTCAGTATTTATATAGCTAAGTTCGATGGGATTTTTTTCTACTAATCAGTTAAAATATGATAAAATCACGGGTTACTTGAACTGAATACTATTTATTTTACTATGGAACTCCGATTCTTGTTGAAATTAGTTAAGAGTCAACAAAAAAGATCACGCTCGATTGGAGGCTGCCTGAATTAGGGGTTACTGTGGAGTTTTGAATCCCCAGATTCAACGGCGAGGAGTTTTGAGCTTAAGACTTGAGAGAATCTGGCATAAGCCAACAGTATGGAGAAGGAAATCTCACTAAGGCTGATATCGCTAACCATAAAGCAGACGGTTGCCTGAGATAAAAAAACAAAAAAATTATTAATAAAATAAATAAATAATAATAATAATAAAAAAGGAGAACCTCGCTGGTGTCGCTCTCTCCCACAATCTCGCTCGAAATGCTCTCGCTGATCTCGTTCTCTCCACGATCTCGCTCTCTCTAGTGTCGCTCTCTCCAAATCTCGCTTCGTTCCCACTTTCTCGCTCACAATCTCGCTCTCCTCCACGATCTCGCTCTCTCCAGTGTCACTCTCTCCCATAATCTCGCCTCTCCAGTGTCGTTCTCGTCCTAAAATATGCTCTCTCCATTCTCCGCTCTCTCCCACTTTCTTGCTCAAAAATCTCACTCCCTCCAATAAACTTCACGGCTAATTGCAAGCACTGCAAACAGAAGAAATGCCTGGTGAAGTTGGTAGGGTATCCCTGGTGATGGCTTGGTATCGCTATCATGGCCTTGGTATCGCTAGTAATGGCTTCGTATTCTGATTTAATGCGGCTGATAATGGTTTGGTATCGCTCGTAATGGCTGATCCGTAGTAAGGCTTTGGTATCGCTGGTAATGGCTGATCTCGCTAGTAATGTTGGTATCGCTGGTAATGCCCTGATCTCGCGTAATGGTTTGGGTATCACTGTAATGACCTGATCTCGCTGATAATGGCTTTGTATCGCTTAAATGGCCTGATCTCGTCTAGTAAGGCTGTCACGTTGGCTCTCCAAAAATCTCTTCCATTTAAGTTCAAATTCATATTCCATTCAAATGGATTAAAATTAACTGTTATTCCAAATCTCAGTTAAACCTCTAATCTAAATTTATTCTAAATTTCAAGCCAGCCAAATCGGATGAGATAAATGTCAAATCCGTCTCAATATTAAAATTTGCCATATCCCAAATTTTATCAAATTCGAATGTTAACCTTGATATTGAGTTATGAAAAAAATGTTGAGACAAAATTTGGCTATATTTCAAATTTATCTCAAATCTTAAATTCAACCTCAGTTTCTATACTCATTTCCAATAAAATTGAGCATATCCCAATTTTTATCTCAAACCAAAATTGATCAAGATTCAATTTCACCCCAAATTCTATTTCGAATTCGAATTAAATTAAAATTGCAATTAAAGTGGAACATAAATTCTACTTTAGTTCAAATTAAAGTTTACTTAGCAAAAGTGTGTCAAACGAACAAGATTTCAAATCAAAATTTTGTTCTCATATTTTGATCATGATGATGCATCAAATTAAAAGAGTCAAAAATCATACTTTGATCTCAAATTACATTTTTTTCAAGATTCATCCACCCATATACGTGCATAAATCTCGAAAGGGGGCATTTGTTGAATGAGAAATTTTGGACCAATCACAAGTCACCACGTCGTTTGCTAAATTAACGACGAATTTCTAAATCATTGACTTTGGGTCCAATTAGAAGTTGACACATGTCCCGAATTGAATTAAAGACAAGTTTCAATGATGTCACGCGGATGAATCAAATGAGATTAAATTGGTCCAATTTGATATTACTATTTGGGCTTAAAGTCCAAACTACAATAAAGTTGAATTGGACCCAAATTCCAGATCAGGCCCAAAACCAACTAATTAGGCCTAAGGGTCAGGCCCATGGACCAACCAAGTCCACAAAGCCCACCTGAGAACTCTATAAATAGAGAAGTTCTCTTCATTTGTAAAGGCAGCATTTTCTACACTCAGAAGACCCAGAGAGAATTCACTAACAAACAGAGGACTCCTGAAGACTTCTGAAGCTTCCAAGACTCCTGAAGTTGCACTTCTATAAGGCAAAAGACCTTTGAAGACACAAATACTTCCAAGACTTCTACTTCAAGCTTCCAAGACTCCTGAAGCTGCACTCCTATAAGGCAGAAGACCTTTGAAGACATAAATACTCTTCCAAGACTTCTACTTCAAGCTTCCAAGACTCATGAAGCTGCACTCCTACAAGGCATAAGACCTTTGAAGACACAAATACTCTTCCAAGACTTCTACTTCATCAAGCTTCCAAGACTCCTGAAGTTGCACTCCTATAAGGCAGAAGACCTTTAAAAACACAAATACTCTTCCAAGACTTCTATTCCAAGCTTCCAAGACTTCTACTTCAAGGACGTTCGGTGTTTTCCTTCTCCAAGTCAAGCATATTCACCCAATTGAGAGAGAATCAGAGAATCAAATATTAGAGATCGAACCACATCGCATCAAATCAACTCCAACATCAATACCAACTCAAGTTCAACTCCACGAAACACTTTTCTCCAGAAACCTCGTACGAACAACTATGTTAATTATCATTTGGCTGAGCTCATTTCGATATTTTATAAATATTTTAATAAGTTGAATACAATTAAATTATGCTATTTTTGTATTAAGAATGAACCTAACTTAGTCAAGGTTCAAATCTTCGTATCTTGAGAAAAATGCTTTACATTAATAGCTCAATTCATTGTGAATGAAGATTCATATTAAATTTTATTAAAAAAGAAAAAATCATATTAAAAACAATAAACAAGATTTTTATAACCCGGTGAAGAAAAAGGCGCGCAAAGAAAAATCCAACATAAGAAGATTCAAATCGAAAGCTAACCATACAAAATATTAGAGATTTTAGGCGAATAATGACGAGGAAGTGAGTTTGTAGCAAGCCTCTGAGTTTCCAACCTCGTCAGTCTTCCAAACGACTCCGATCTTCGATGAACTTCCGCCGCAGAACCGTACTTATCTCCGGCCACTCTCACCGCCTTCTGATTCTTGCAACCCATCAGAAGATTCGAACGCCGCCTCTGAATCTCTTTCACATCGTTCCCGTAGCTAGATTTAACCATGTAGGTGGCAGCAGTGACGGCGGTCATGTTTCTGACGGGGCTACTGGTGGAGAGGCGGCGTTCGTCGTAATCTGACACGACGGAGAAATCGGCGGCACTGGCGGTGACGACACTCCACTCGATGCTAGCCTCACTTGGTGCATAACAAGTGGTGGGTGTTACACAATCCGTAGAATCAGAGCCTTGTCTTGTGAGAAACGGATTGGGGTTCCCCGTTAAGCTCGCAATCTCGAAAAGATCCGAACTTGCATCACTTTCCGCATCGTCGTTGTAGATTAGATTGGAATCATTAGTGGTGGAAATATTTGAATTTGAAGAATCCTTAACTCTTGGAACGATGTCGTTCCATGTCATCATTGAAAGCCTTTTCTCCAAGTGATTCAGATTCAGAGTATCCACATTAGGCGGCTTCCCCATTAGAGAAGATCCAAAAACCTCAATTGATTTTCTCCCTTGTTGTTCTTCAACTTGAATTTGCATTTTCATGGCTGTTTCAGCTGGGATTGAACTTTGAAACGTGAAATTTATACCTGCTTTGGTTGGTTGTCTCTGCTTCAGCTTTGCTTTGGATTTGGATTTGGATGTGGTTTGATTATTTACGGATTCCACTGAGTTCTGGTCGCAGCAATAGCATTTATAAAGAAACCCTTTTGCCAATTGTGAGGATTTCTTCTTCTTAGTAGCCTTTGAAGAATCAGAATTTGTGTTTACAGTACTACTCTGCAACAATGCATTTTGGCTATTCCAACTGGATTCAGAACGGACGCTTGAAGTACTAGTTTTTGGCTTCTTGTGTTTATGAATCATCCTTTGTTGCTTTTTGGGGCGGAATTTGAGGGGCTTTGGGGTTTCAAATATCCCTCCATTGAAATATTTCTCTGCTCCAAAAACTTCTATATCTCCATCCTCTTCTTGAGTTGTAATAGAATTAGAGCGATGATCTCGAGTTGATTCAGCAAGTTTACGAACAAATTCTTTCTCTGCATGGTTCAAGTAGGAAGAAAAAGAAGCTTCACGAAGATGGTTGTTATTATTATTGTTGTTGTTCTCAAAAGACAACCTGTGTGAGAGGTTTGTATCGCAAACAGGGGGTGGCAAGCTCACCCTTCCCATGGATAATGGATATAGACACCAAAAGGGTTGAACTAAGATGACCCAATTGGAAGAAGAATCTGCCTGATTCTTGAGAAGGACAGAGGGTAGTGACCTCCTAGATGGATCTGAAAAGCAGAAGAAAAAAGGCTTCCTTTAATAGATGTGCATTTAACCATGCATTTACGTATGAGATGAGAGAAAAAGGAAAGGAAGTTGTTGTACGTACCGCGTAACCCTGCCCTAGTAGCTTTGCTGTTGATTTCACCTAAATAAAAAAAAAAAAAAAAAACTTTATATCATTGGAGGCGCATGATTATTCCTCTGTCTAGTTAAGGTGAGACTTTAATTACTTTTCAACAATCCTTTCCTCAAATCTCTCCTCAAATAGTTATCCTTTAGAATTACACTCGAGCATATAGTACTTTTTTAACCACGTGAACTTCTCATCATATGATACAATCTGTCAGCTTACTTTAAATTCACTATGACTACGTCTTTGAGGCTTATTATTTTTTTATTTTTTTTCCTATTTTCAACAGTCTCCATTAGAAGATTATTTATTATTATTTTTTTTATCGACAAGGGATATTCATACAAGGCTAATTCAGGAATATGACTCTAATACCATTTGTTGGATAACGAACCTCTAGATATTTCTATAATAATATGATATTATTGTCTACTTTGGACATAACCCTCATAGTTTTATTTTTAGTTTCACCTAAAAAGATTCTATACATTTGAAAATAGTTGTAACTTACTTGTATATTCATGATCGTCACGTTATTTAACCACTGCAAGACTTTGATTAGATTTTCAAGAATGGGGTTGAATCCTTGACAAATTCTTAATTTCATATCAAAATAACGTGTTTGTTAATATGGTCTGAGGGCCCTGAAATGCATTAAATGTTGAGTTGAGTTTAGTCGGCCAAACAAAACAATGAATAATACTTTGAACAGATACCCACACATTGATCCAACATAAACTTTCTTTCTTTGCACAGACAGACAAGTAAAGTGAAGGGGACAGACATCATAATGTACTATCGGTTCAAGTGATGGACTCTTTGTCTTTCTTTCTTTTCCTGAGATCCTAAATTCTCCCTCCACCCCCCCCCCCCCCCCCCTAATTATCTTCTTTTAAATTTCGATACACTCTATGCAGCTTTAAACCACATTCCAAATAAGGTTGCAAATCATACACGTAAATGCATTTATGTGAAGATCATTCCCATGAGTCGTCACCAACATTATTCCAAATCCCAATCTCTCTCTTTAACTGCTCTATTATCTATGCTAGCTTTTGGTATATATTTCAAGTTACTTTTTACTGTTTTTTCACCTAAATTAAATTAAGGAAATGAATTGGTACAAACTAAGCTACAATTGATTCCATGCATCTCATTTTTTTACATTAAAAAAATCTACCACATGACAAACTTTTATTAGTGTACAGTGTGAGCGACACAAAGATAGATACAACCAGTTTTTTTTAAGTAAATTATGTTCAATATAGCAACAATGTGATCTAAATATCAAGATAAGTATAATTCAAATATGATGTAAAGCTTGTACAATCAATTCTGATGTCAAATATTCAATTCTCCCTCTTCACATATTAGAAAATTTATACTATATATTCTTTACAACATGGGCAATAATTAAAAATACCACTAATTCTATTTTAATTAAGAAAATAATAATAAAGAAGAGAACTTAGATATATTTTTAAAATTGTTCTGCCAAACAATATTATACGTTTTATCTAAAGATAGTAGAAGATCAACAATTGAAAGACAGAAGATCAAATCATCAATTTTTTAAAAAAGTTATTGGTGACTTATATGCTATGTTTGAACTGAACGCATAGAAAAGTTTAGTGGGATTAAAAAACTCATTTCCATAATTGTAGAGACTAAAATAGTTACAAAACTTTTTCAAGTTTGAACTCAATTAAAATCTATACAATTTTCTTATAATATTGTTTGAGATCAAAAATTTTTCAAGATACCAATGACATCTCATGACAAACAACAATACAAACCTCGGCTTATAATGTGATCTTCTAAATATGATAGATATAAAAATATGAATGAACTAAGAGATGAATAAAAACATATCAAGAAAAGAAAGTTAAATGTTCTAACAATTATACCTACAATTAATTATAGTATTATTATTTTAAATATCTCATTCCTATAATATTTACTATTTTATATTAAATTAAAATAATTTGTACATCAAACACAAACTATTATAGGTCATTATAGCTCAAATTAAAATAACATGCTTCTTAAATACAGATTATTATAATTTACAGACCACGTATTATAATAATCAACTTAGTGCCACTAACACCATTTAAGTTCCAAAATTTTTCCAATTCTATTATTAATAGTTATAATTCAATGCCAAATCATAATTATATTCTGAAATAAATTATAAGATAATATTCATACTTAAACTCTCATAGTTCTAGCTTTTCGCATTGTTTTCCACTAAAAGGTTATTGAAAATAAAAAAGATGCCCTCATTTGGTAAATTATTAGATAAATTTATATGCCTAATATGAAATGATAATGTAGTAATTGGTTAAGAAAATGAGAATACATTTTCTTTTTCAAGAAAGTAAGGCCGCAATATGTTAGCCACCCAATCATTTGCAACCATCAAGTGTCGAGAAAGATGCCTTTTATTTCAAACAAAAAAAAATTCCAAATTAATCAATCAATCAATACAACAAATCTTGTCGACACATACACACCAATAATCCAAACTATTTAGCATAAAAGGTACAATTATTTTCTCTTTAATATCTACTCATTCTACTAACAATTCTTCAACTAAAAATGGTTGCTCTATATTTTAAAAAAACACACAGACACATACACATTTTTGTGTACAAAATTGGAAAAAAGAACCAAAAGTGTTAATGTTATTATTTTCAATTCAACTTAGAGATTAAACGACTTTGATCGAATACACTTATTTATGAATAAATGTATGTGTGTGGTATATGATTAAACCAACTTAAAGTAGTTAAGTGAAGTAATCATGTGGGGCTTGTACAAGCCAAATTTAGTTAAGTGGGATAATCAAGGTGGGGGCATAAATAGATTTGCCTTAATAAATTTCTAATTTTTTTCATTGTATCTAAATCCATCTAAAGGTCCATGCACCTTATTTCAATTTCATATCATCGATAATTTCTAAATATATATTAGTGGAATATAAAAATATATATAAGCAATGAAATTAGCAATGGGTTAGAAACAAAAATGTTACTAGTGTTGAAGAATGAAATTTTCTTCAATAAAAAAAAAATCATCACACCAATTATCAAATTAATCACAAAATGACAAATGATTGAATTTGAAAACTAATTACAATGTGTTTCAAACTAAAGTTGAAAATAAAATTTGGTCGACGTAGATGTCTTCATCAGTCTCTCAAAGATAAGAAATATTGTTCTAAGACTTCGACCTGCTTCATTTCTTTACATTTAATAAAGAGAATCAAATGACCAATTATTAGAGATTGAACTACACCTATATAAATTTACATATATTCAAGTTCAACTTCAGTTAAAAAAGATGGAATTCTTATTTATTATTATTTTTTTTATGAAAAACTTTAGACTAACTCTTATCCATTCACAATTAACCAACTTCAGATTTTAAAGCCTTAGTAGGCCTTCTAAAAGAAGCAACATTGACGAGAAAGGAAGGGGTGTGGTTTGGTAAAATAATTAAAAAATATATATATAACACTCTAAGATATTAAATTGAATCGATTCGCACTTAGTCCTTTATCAAACTTATGTAATTTATTTATCATTAATGAGAATGCACAGTATGAATAAATAATAAATTAATATTGGAATTCATATAATGTATGATATGAAGTAAATAGAAAAGAAAATATTAGATTTTGGGAAGAAAAATAGGAAAGATGGGACGTATATGTTTTGGGTGAATTAGGGTCCACTCCCAAAAACAAAGTGGAGACATTGAAGTTGAAGTTTGTGGGCGTTACTAGCTGGGTTTCAAAGAAGTTTCTAGGCTCAAAACACATCTCAAACAGTTGATTTAATCAGCTTATCAAATTATAGAGAGGAGAGAACCAATTTGTCCCATTGCTCTCAAAAGTGAAAAAGGAAATATAGTGTAATTTAGGTTGTACTTAAATTTCATGCTCTATTTTTTTTATATATACTAAAAAATAATTTTGTAATATTTTTTAAAACTGAATGGTCACATGATAATTTAATTTTTAATTGAGTACGTAGGTGTTACACAATGGAAAAGTTTGGAATTTTTTTTTTTGAAAAAAACAAAGAAAAAATGGGAAGAAACTGTTGTTAAAGGTGTTGTTTTGCATCGTGGTTGGTTTGTCAAGTTGGTTCCCACCATCTTCAATTATTATTAATTATATATTCCCACTGTTTTGCAGAAAGTAGGGTGATCATTCAAACCGCAAAAACCGAACTGTTTCTAAAAGCCGAACCGAAAATTCAGTGAAACCAAAAAATTCTATTCAGTTTGGTTTTACTTTTAAAAACCAAATTTAAAATTGAATCGAACCGTTTTTAATTAAAAAAAGAATATAACATAAATTTTTTAAAAATGTCAAAATCGAATTTAAAACCGAAACTAACTGTTTCTAACCTTAGCAGAAAGAAAGAGTGTGGAAGGCCCATTACATTATTGGTTTTGCTGCTCTTTTGTTGTTCAATTTTTTTGTCTACATAAACAGGGAAACCGAACGTAGTTTTGAAGAGGGTGTGTTTTAATTTGTGAGATGTATATGATTAGAAAATAATGAAGTGTCTTGTCGTTGAGTTGGACCATAAAATTGTCTCGATGTCTCACTTTTGTAGGTTGAAATTTTGTTACATCAAATTCAAGTAATTGGAGAACTTTTGGAAGTAGCTAACCTTTTAAAAATATGCAACAGATATATACATGGGAATTAAATGTCAAGAGGTCCACAGGTGGATCTAGGAATTTTATATAGAAAGATACTATGTAATTTTAATTCCTAGACTAAGATATGCAACAAGTTCTCTCATAAGTTTATATCTCTTTAATTAATTTAAGTTTGTATAAAAACTATAGGTTAATATTAATTTAAGTTTGTATATGAATTCATATTAATTTTAACTTACAGTTTTTATATGAATCTTATTCATATAATTAATATTTGAATCACATTCAAATATTTATTTCTCTCATTTAAACTTTATATTATAATGTATCATATATATTATATTAATTATATCACATACAATTGATTCCCTTCAATTAATTTCAACAATTCAAATTATTCCAAATTAATTTGATTCTCATTAATCCTTATTGAACTGACAATGGGACCTTATGAACTTACAGATTGAAGCTCTAATGGTACGACATTAATTAATTAAACTCCTTAATTAAATTAATTCTCATTCATTAACTGACGATCACTTTACTAAATACTAATAGTTTCACTCTTTGCACTGTAGATATATTATTTCTATATCCATTGGATATAACCAATCAACAGTTCATTGACCCTTCACAAATTGCTCGTAAGTACAATTGGGTCAAAATTACCATTTTACCCCTGTAGTTACATTTAACTCCTTAAGTACCACTAATCCCTCTAATAAACAATTAATCATAGTTCGACAATAACTAAACTCCTCTCGAGCCAGGTGAGGGTGTGGCGTCACATTGTTCAAGACTCGGAATCAGCTCTCAAGGGAGCAATTTTTCTACTTACCCTAATAACGGGAAGGAGTGAATTTCTTTTTGTGTAGTTTTATTTCCAGCTCTCCAATGAGACAATCTCTAAAATGGTAGGTATAATGATCGGCGAATCTGGCCACTGTCACCCATGCAAATTAAAGGACCACCCTCATAAGGAAGAATTCACAACTCACTCAGAATTAAGGTCAAATCACCTATGGTCATTCTGGTGAAATGTAAGTCTTTTCTATTGACGGTGTTATAAAGAGAGATTTGACATTTCGCAATCCGATCTTATACAAACTCTTTGTATAGAATACTCCGGCTCATATATCTCCATATGAATGGTCGGGATCATATCATTTGTAATACTTTACAACAATGGTAACAATTACAAAGTGGGTTGTATCCGTAGTGTCACTAGAATAACGTACCTAACCTCATCCATCTACTACAGACCGTTTAGATTATTACTTAAAAGTGATCTACTTGTATGTCACCACATACATGTTTAAGCTACATCGAATAACTTTTGGATCTTAGTTTATTGGTTTTGGGTTAATACAACTAAATGTCAAATAAAATAACACTTATATTCAATAAATAATTTGTTAATACATAAAATTTACAAACTACAAGACCACCAGATTTAGAGCATCAACCCAACATCCCTACCTTCATATTTGAAGAAGAAATTTGATTTTCTATATATATATATTTTAAAATGTTACTTATAATTTATATTAAAAATGTAAAAATCGATAATTTGAGGGAGACAATACCTCTTAATCCTTACGTGGATCCGTTGGTGAAGAAGCTAATTGGTTCGCCTCCTTTAGAGCACAAAAAATAAAACTAATCTATTGTTTCCACGTAGTCTCGTTTGGCATTATTTAATCCACTTGATCTATTGATAGTACTAATTATTCGGATTTAATGCAACTAAAAGTTAAAAGATATTTATTTGGGGTTTTAATTAACGTGTGTGTATGTGTGTCAATAGCCTTCATGAAAACCGGTGCATGCGGCAATTACTTGATATGTAACCAATGGTGGTATGATTGTAGAAATTCGAGTGATAGAAATTTTTGGTAAGTTGTAAGGTCAATCGAGAGAGGAGGGTTGTTCTACTGCTCACGGATCTAACTAGAGTAAAAAAATCTGATACAAAGGATTCGTGAGTCCACAATTAAAAGACATCAATTTCATGACTTGTTAATTTATTATGTCAATATGAAATGTGAGCAAAATTAATTGGAGGAGCCTCATCAACCATCCAATAAATCATACTATATTACCTTCAATCTTGCTTTCTCATTCGGTAGGTCTAATATACTCTCTTCTAGTAAAGTTAAAGAACGGGCTACAACACACTCCTCACTTAAACTTTCATTATATTCTCAATAGCATATAATAGCGTACAATCTAAACTTTATTTATTTATTTATTTGTTTTGGATGTGCATCCAATACCAATAGTATATGGGGTGAATTTGAACTTAGGTTCAAAGTAGGTTAAGGCAAAAGTAAATCAAGTCTAATGTTAACTAAACCAAGACTCGATCGATGCTAAAGTCCAAGACGCCTAAATAACCCTTGGCCAATAAATAGAACGACTTAAATAGTCCATGGGCTTATCTCGACAAAGGGTCGACTAGGGGGAGGCCAAAGTGTAGGGTATGTGATTTACACACCCACACCCTATAGGGAACTAATAGAGCCCATTTCGATCTTTTTCATTGTGATTCGAGAAGAAAACGGGAACACTAGCCGACAATTTTTTTCAAATATTGCAATTTTTAAAAGTTTTTATAAAAATATATATCCTTTCAAACTATTTAAAAAAATATTATAATTTTTAACAAAGTCATTTATTGAAGATAGGACATTCTTAAAAAAAAAAAACACCCCTATAAAAAAAAGAGACTTTTGTTTAAAAATATAAAAATAAATAAAAGGTTGCATGTTCAACATATGAGCTGTGAAAAAAAAGAGTTTGAAGGCCACGGTTTGTGGTGTAAGGTTGAAAGAAGGGGAAGTAGTTGGTGTTTGTTTAGATTTTTTTCCCCCAAAGTCTCGTGGTAAACATGCGACTTCTCCATTTTGTTCCTTTTTAACAAAAGCTCGTTTGTTTGCCTTGGGAGTGTTTGTTTTTATTTTTTTTTTCAAAAGGTTACATATTCGACATGTGACCTTCTTAAAAACTGTTTGAAAAGTATATATTTTTATAAAATTCTTTAAAAATTGCAATATTAGAAAAAGTTTTTCTACCCATGTAGCTTAAATAAAGAGATCTAATTACACAATTATCTAAACTTTTTTATTCTTTTACACGATTAACTTAATAGGTTATTTGATAGATGTCAAAAAGTACATATTTTTACCATCTATGTTGGTATTTTTCTTTAATAAAAGTTGCTATATGCATGGTATTTTTTCCTTAAATGGTTTAAATAATCAAATATAGGTATTCTATTAGTCTAAAGTATACTTTTAAACTGATGTCACAAAGGGATGTGAGACTAAAGAACATAAAAATAATGTCACATCACCTTAGAAATAAAGGGCACTGTAGGATAAATAAATTGTATGTGAAGATCCAACTAACCATAGAAATATAGGCATTAGCTGCTTAGAGTTTCTAAAGGAACTTGATATAAGACCGAATAGGAGAAGTTTTCTGTCCATGATCATGTCATTGTCCAGTATGATGTGGTTGCATTGCCCAAGACACTACCCTTTTGGTTGAAATATAACTGTATCCCTGTTCAACGCTCTTGTTTACTACTTTTAATCAACATTCGACCCCAAATCATTTATTTACTAGTGACCCTTTGGTTTGCATTAAAAAAAAATTAGAAAAATAATTGAATTGCATAAATAGTCTCATGGGATTCGACTCTTGGAATATTCTAAAATTTATTACTTCATCGATAGTGTATGGTTGCATTTAGACCTTATTTATTTTTATATTTATCACTCATATGTATTTGGTCGATCATAATTATTTTACACAAATGTCTGACCTAATTTATCTTTTCAGCCCTCCTTACCATTCTATTATTATTATTATTATTACTACTACTACCAAAAGAATCATGCAAAGGAAGTTTCTCATAGGTTTGAACTTCCCAAAATGATTTTCTTTTGAATATCTACACAATTAAGAAAAGTTTTCCAAAAATTTAAAAAATTTTGTCCTCATAAATGAAAGCAAGAATTGACAAGAAACTTCAAAGGAGAAAACAAAGTATATTTTATTTATACAATACTATATTTTTCAACTTTCTAGAAGTAAATCAGGGTATGATATGTTTGATAAATGCATGAATAAGACAACTCGTACAATATTTTATCTTATATACCGAACAGTATATGCATTGTATATGTGCATCTTTCAGTATTTTTGTATGCACACTAAAAAATGAATCACGGTATATGCAATGTATATTTATATTTTATAACATACTCAATTAGTAGGTGATCGATTTTCAACTAGAAATATGAAAGAAAATAAATGAAACTTCTAAAATGAAGGAAATATTGATTTTAAATATTCTGCTTTAAATTAATATCAACCAAAACTAATAAATAAGAAAAGTCAATTCGAAAATTAAGTTAATAGAAAAGAATTAAATATTTTGAAAATTATTATTGAGAGGATATAATTATTGATATTTTAAAAATAAAATCAATTATATAATTAATACCAAATCTAAAAATGATATACTTTTTTTCTTTTAAATATTACACAATTAAAAGAGTGAGAGATAAAGGTTAAAAATGTCTCAAAATTTGAAATCTAGTTGTGAAATATTGTTGAATTTTGGGACATACGTAAAATATTAGTTATGTAATATATTAATTTTCTAAATCTTTGCCAAAAAAAAAATCCAACAATAGCTAAGTCACCCACCGTATAATTACATGAGTTGCAAGAGAAATAATAAATTTTAAAGTTTTATTAGAAAAAATGGCAAAAAAGTTTCAAAATTATTAAAATAGCAAAACAAATAGAAAATAATAATTAGTAAATGACCAAACTACCCTAAAAATAACTAAATTAAGTGCAAACGAGAATTCAAAGATACAATACTTAAAAAACAACTTGAATACCATAAATACATTGTATCTAAACATTCCAGGAGCAGTAATTAAAAATCACCTCATGTTGTTCCGGATGTCAATAGGATGCGTGCGTGTAAGGGAAGCCTATGACCAGATGACAATGGTTGTCAAAAGCTTATGGATTTCCATGACGATGGACTTCCTCCAAGGTGAGGAGAATTGATTGTGCCAGTGAAGTTGTTGGCAAGTGAGTAGTTGAAGAAATTGCAACTTTTGGACGATGTGACTAAAGAAAGAGAATCCATTTAGGACAAGCTTAAAAACTATTAGATTTAAGATTGTGTTTGATATCAATCCCCTGAACGTCATTGTTGAAAATGGTGTTCAAAGCATAAACAAAAGTAAGAACACGTGCGAGCGACCAAGGTCGGTAATCTGGTGGGAAAGATCGTCAGAAGCTAGTTAAGATGATGGAATTCAAGGAAGGGTTGCTGAACCAACGATGGTAGGCATGAGATTAAGGAGGGGAGAGAGATTTAAAGGAGGTGGCAAGGGCTAACTAATAAAGAAAAATAAGATGAGATTTATGGGTTTTGTTATTTTATTTTATGTAGATTGTTGAATAATATATATATTATTGTAACAAATTGCAAACAACCAATATGAGATTTTGAAGATGTATCCTAGGGTTACATTTTCTTTAGACTTTTTTTTATTGATTTAAATTCTATTAAAATTTATTAGATTCTAGAAGAAAATCTAGAATTTAAAGTTCTATTAAAATCTAATTTTTCTTTAGCTCTATTTTATATACACATATATTGAAGGACTATGAGGTCCATATCGGAAGAAAGAATCATTCCTAATTTTAAAATTTTACAATAATTAAAATACACAGAGAACTCATTATGCATATCATACATATTTTACAGCATGTTTTTGAATTAAGAAGAAAGATTAGTGTTAGAATTTTACTAACCTCTTAAAGATCCAATTCTTCACGAATTCATTCTCCAACCAGTCATGAATAAGTCTCAAAATGCTTTTTTTTTTCTGAGAGAAAAGCGTTGGGAAAAATCTCACAGACCTTCTCTGAAAAAGCTTATGTGAAGTAGACCAAGAAACAATCCTAAAAACTTTCCATTCCACACTACTGATCATGAGAGAAAATAGAGGGAGGGAGTTATAATTCCCTCCTAAATTAATTAAAAAAAACAATTTAATAATAAAATCTTTATATATATATATATATATATATCGCTACAACAATAACCAACCTTCCTATATTATATATTAAACTATATGTATTATCAAATATAATACATAATCTATAGTTTGAATTCTCTCAATCATTTATGGTATTTAATATAAATAACATTTATAATAAATTATATGAATCTAATCCATACAATTAATATTTGGATCATATCCAACTATTTAATTCCTCTCAAAATAAACTTTATATTATAATATATCAAATACAATTATATCACATATAATTAATTTAAATTAATTATATCATATATAATTAATTCCCTCAATTAATTTGAACAATTCAAATTAATCCAAAATTAATTCTCAATAATCCATGTTGAACTACAAAGGGAACCTTATGGACTTGTAGATTGAAGCTCGAACAGTACTTGGATAATTAATTAAACTCCTTTAATTAAATTATCCAACATTCATTAATTGTCAGTCACTCCACTAAAGATCGACAGCTGCACTCTTCACACTGCATATATATTTCTGTGTCCATTGGATATAACCAGTCAACAACGCAATGACTCTTCACAAATTGCTCGTAAGTGCAATTAGGCCAGAATTACCATTTTTCCCCTTTAGTTACATTTAGCTCCTTAAGTACCACTGATTCATCTAATGAACAATAAATCATAGTCCAATTATGACCAGATCTCTCTCGGGCCCCAGAATCAACCCTTAAGGGAGCAATTTATCTACTTACTCTGACATGAAGAAGTGAATTATGTCTTGTGTAGATATGTTCCCAACTCCCCAATTAGACGAATCCCCAAAATGGTAGGCTTATTGAGTCAGTGATCTGGCCACTATCATCCTATAAATCAAATGACCGCCTTGAAAGAGTAAACATGCATAACACGAAAGCAAACAGAACTATTAAACACTCTAATTTCATTATTTTGAGTAACGAGCATGCAAACTCAAAGTTTCCAACAGTAGGGTTTCAGTTTGAATACCTTTAATGATTTTCTCTTGTTCCTTTCAATCTCGACGAAATTGACCTTCAATTCCTACAATAGACCACCAAGAGTCTTCTCTACTAATCTCAGCCTTGGATTGAGTGATTGAACTCCAATTGAAAAGGGATTTGATTGGTTTAGAGGGTTGATTTTTCAGTAGAAATTTTCTCTCAAGATTTCAAATGCATGCCATAATTCCGATGAAAAATCCGGTATTTAATCAAATGAAACATGCAAAAACTAATTAGTTAACTATTTGACACTTCAAATAGCACCAACTCAGTAGGCTAAGTGTTTAATTTTGGATAAATCCACTATGGATTTAAAATGCTATTTTTTCAATTTTAATTTAATTGAAAAATAATTTTTCAATTTTAATTATAATTAATTTTAATTTACAATTAAAATCAAATTAAATATAAATTCAATTCAATTTGGAAAATTCTTATAAATAGAAAAATTCCAAAAATATTTACACTTTTTAGCAAAAAGTTTCAAAAATGTTTGTGCTTTTAAAACTTTTTGCTATAAAGTATAAATATTTTTAAATATTTTTTATATTTAAAAAGACCCCATTCAATTTCTAAAATTGAATTTTTAAAGAAAAATTGAAATTAATTTATTAAATAAATAATTAAATACATTTAATTAAATAATAATGATAATAATTTTATATCAAATATTAAATTAACAAAACATCCAAATCAAACACGAATCCTTATTTATGTAAACAATATTTAAATCAGTATTTAAAACATTGAACTCTCCAAATACGTTTAATTTCAATAAATTTAAACTTTAATTTTATTAAATATAATTATCTAAACCCTAATTCGAATTTGAATATTTCAAATTCACTCAATATTCTAATATAAGGTTTAACCTTTTATGAGCTAATAGAGGGACTTAATGGACCCTACGGATCATGAGCTCCAACGATTTGAGATTAATTGGCAAAACTCTTTAAACCGAGTTAATCAATATTCATTAACTACCAAGACATACCACTATAGCTCAGTAGTTGCACTCTCCTCACTGTAGATATATTTCTATCCACTTGATTTACCCATAATCAGTAAGTCGATCCTTCACAAGTTGTTCATGTTGAGATTGGTGTCCTAAATCTCTTGTATTCTTGTAGTTTATAAACATTGTATAAATAAATTGTTATTAATAAATAATTATTATTTTATGAGCATACACTCAATCCAATAAACTAAGATCCTAGAATATTTTATGTAATTTAAACAAATATGTAGAGACATATAGGTGGATCTTGTTTAAATAATAACCTTAACGGTCTATAGTAGATGGATAAGGCGGGGTACCTTATCCTGGTGACACTACGGATACGACCCACTTTGTAGATGTGACAATTGTTGTAAAGTACTACAAATAATCTGATCTTGATCATTCATGTGGAGACATGTGAGCAGGAGTATCTTATACAAACTCTTTGTATAAGATCAGACCACAAAATGGTTAGTCTCATGATATAACGCTGTTAATAACAAGACTTACATTTTCCTAGGATGACCATAGGTGACATGACCTAAATCCTGAATGAGTTGTGAAACCCTACTCATGAAGGCGGTCCTTTGATTTGTATGGGTGAGAGTGGTCAGATTGTCAACTCAATAAGCCTATTGGGGATTCGTCTGATTGGGATATTGAGAACACAATTACATAAAACGGATTTCATTCTTTCCCTCATGTCGGGACAAGTAGATAAATTTCTCCTTTAAGGGCTAATTCTAGGACTTGAACAATGTGGTCACACCCACTCTTAGCCCAAGAGAGACTTGGTTATAGTTGGACTATGACTTATTGTTCATTAGAGGAATCAGTGATACTTGAGGAGTCGGATGTAACTACAGGGACATAACGATAATTTCGGCTCAATTGTACTTACGAACAATTTGTGAAGGATCATTGTATTGTTGATTGTTATATTCAATGGATACAAAAATATATTGTAGAGCGAAGAGTGTAGTTGTCGGTCTTTAGTGGGGTGACCAATAGTTAATGGAAATTTGATAATTTAATTAAAGAGTTGAAATAATTATCCAAGTACCCTTCAATCTACAAGTCTATGAGGTCCCATTTGTAGCTCAACAGGGATTTAATTGAGAATTAATTTTTGGATTAATTTGAATTTTTCAAATTAATTGACATAATTAATTATTTATGATATAATTAATAATTAATTATATGTTATATAATTAATATAATATATTTGATACATTATAATCTAAAGTATTTTGAGAGGATTTTGAATATGATTCAAATACTAATTATATGAATGAGATTCATATAATTCATTTTAATGTAAATATGATTTATTTTAAATACCATAAATAGTTGAGAGAAATTAAATTTTTGAATACAATTCGAATATTAATTATATGGATGAGATTCATATAACTAAATTTAGTATAAATATAATTTATATTAAATGTCATGCATAGTTGAGAGAAAATAAAATTATAGATTATATTGTATTTGATACAATATAAAATTATAGATTATGTGTTATATTTGATATAACATATGGTGTATATATATATATACTTATTAATTAAATTAAATAATTTTAATTTTAATTTAATTAAAGGGAGTAACAACTCCCTCCCCTAATTTCTCTCCGCCAACATGTGCAGGGGTTAGGAGTTCAGTAGTCTTCTTCCTCCAATTGAGGAATTGAAAAAAAAATAAATTATGTCAGTTTCTCTCCAAAAATTTACAGAAAGAAAAGGTTTTTCTCCTCCTCTCAATCTCTCTATTTCTTCCCTTTTCCAAGCATTCAAGTAAATCCTACAACTCTTGCTTGAATTCTTAATCCCTAAAGAGGATACTATAGGGTTCTCAAGTGGTGATGTCCAATTGGGAATTTTGGATTGGAGATCGGTTCGTGATCAAGATTGAGGGAAACTTGAAGAAGTGTTCTTCAAAGGTAATGTATATTTCTTCCCAATTTTCCATCAATGCATGCTGTAAAATTTTGATTAATAATGCATAGTTTTATTCTGTAATTTCTCTAATTCTATAAAAATAAAAAACGAGATCGATCCCTACTTCCGCTGCAAAACCGTCACTAAAGAGGATACTATAGGGTTCTCAAGTGGTGATGTCCAATTGGGAATTTTGGATTGGAGATCGGTTCGTGATCAAGATTGAGGGAAACTTGAAAGAAGTGTTCTTCAAAGGTAATGTATATTTCTTCCCAATTTTCCATCAAATGCATGCTGTAAAATTTTGATTAATAATGCATAGTTTTATTCTGTAATTTCTCTAATTCTATAAAAATAAAAAACGAGATCGATCCCTACTTCCGCTACGAAACCGTCACTAGTTTTTCTTCACTTCGTATTTACAGTTAGGTCAAAATTACCATTTTACCCCTGTAATACATCTTACTCCTTAAGTCTCCATTGACCATTTATTGAACATTTGGTTTATGGTCCAACCAATAAACCAAATCTCTCTCTATATGAGGGTTGGGCCCCTTTGTTCAAGACCAGGAGTCAGTATTTAAGGGAACAACCTATCTGTTAACCCTAGAACGGGTAGGAGTGAATTCTGTCTTGCAAGACTATGTCCCCAACTATCTATTTGGTGTTACCCTTAAAATGGGAGGCTTATTGAGTAGTGATGTTGAACCACTCTCACCTATGTAGATTAAATGATCATTCTGAATAAACAGGAGTTCATAGTTACCTTAGGATTAAGATCGAGTTACCTTAGGCCATCAATTTGAAATAGCCAGTTTAACAGTAAATGGTCATTATAAAGAAAAGTGGTTGTTTCGTGGTCCGGTCTAATGGAAACATCTTTGCATAGGATGCCTTCACTTGCATGTCTCTACATAAACAACTTTTTGGATCACATCATTTGTATCAATATACAAAGAGTATCCTATAATGTTCCCAGGATAAGGTACCCAACTCTTATCCATATACTTATAGATCATTTTGGCTATATACTTAAAACTTGATTCTCTTTTATGTCTCTACCTAAAGTTTAAGTATTCATAGTATAGTCATGGGTTCGTTTATTGGATTTATAAATAAATGCACTTCAATAACACTTTTATTGAATGAAATCTCATTAATACCTTTATTGTAAATATAATATGTTTAATATTTACAAACTGCGAGTTTTAGGACATTCCCAACATGCTTTCATAGACAGGAGTTCACAATTTACTCAGATTCAGGTCATGTCACCTATGGTTATCCTAGTAAAATGTAAGTCTCTATTATTAACAGGGTTATAAGGAAACTAATCATTTTGTGGTCTGATCTTATACAAACCCCTTTGTACGAACAACTCCACTCACATGTCTTTACATGAATGATCAGAATAAGATCATTTGCAGTACTTTACAATAATTGTAACATCTACAAAGTGGGTCGTATTCATAGTGTTACTAGAATAAGGTACCAAACCTTATCCATCTACTACAAACCATTTAGGTTATCACTTAAACTTGATCCACCATTATGTTTAAGCTATAGAATATAACCTCGGATGTTAGTTTATTGGTTTTACGGGTTAATGTTACTAAATGTCAAATAAAATACCTCCGATTTATTAAATAAATAAATTATTTGTACATTACAATTACAAACTACATGACTCATTAGATTTAGGACATCAACCCCAACATGTGCGTGTGTGTCTATCTCTATATATCTATCCATCTATCTATATCTATTATCTATCTATCTATCAATACATATATATCAATATATGTATAGAAATAATAGTATTTATTTATTTATTTGTGTGTATATATATATCATACATATTTATATATACTTTAATCCCTTTTTATCTCAAATTTAAAATTTGCAAATTTCAAACTTTTATCAATATAGATTAAAAAATTTCAAATCCAAAACTTTTAACCGTGATGAGAAAATATATAAAAAAATTGAAAAGAATTACATGAAACTGAATCAAATCGAAAGAAAATTACAACACGATAGAAAATATATAAGCAAATCGAAAGAAATAAAATAAAATAAAATTTGATTAACAAAAGATATATTTGAATATATATTGGTGGAAAAAAGTCAGAAAGATATAAAATTCTATTATAATTGGAAATCACAAAAATGATGACTTATAACTTTACATTACAATTACATTATATGCGTAAATGTATACTGTTATAATTAAGAATTGCAAAAAATATTAGTTAAAACCTTAAAATTTTACATTACAATTACGTAAAAAAATACCCATAACTATGGGTTACAATTACACTATATTTGTAAATGTAAAATAGTTAAATCTCTCTCTTTTAACAAGGCACATGTATTTTCTTTAAAAAATAAAACTGTATCTAATATATATATATAATTAAATCTAATAATAATGTATATTATCTCATTTTTTTTCTTGAAAAAATAATAATATATCATGAGATAAAACATGAAAATTTTGAAAATATAAAAAATTTATAATTAATTTGATAACAATATGTATAGAATAATGAAAAAGATTAAGATACAATTAAATGTGATCACAAATATTTAAAATAATTATTGATTCATTGATAAAATCAAATTTGATAATAAAAGATTAATTTCAATTTAAAATTTGGAGAGAAAAATAAGTAAGGAATTGATCTATTTTGAATCAGTTTGAAAACTAGTTATCAATACCTAATTTGATAACAAAATATAAATTCAAATTTCAAAAGGGGCAAAAAAATTCGAAATGGTGCTCATTTCTATTTTGGTAAATCTATTAGGTTATAATATCTTAGAACCAACTACATTGTATTTTTATCTCTGTTATTAATTAATCTCTACATTTACATTGTATTTTGATCTCGGTTATTAATACTAATAGATTTGACTTCCCACTAAATCTAAAGATATATTATAAATTAAAATCAAAACGATTATAAAGAAGTTAAAGATGAATTAATTTGAAATATTTTCGAAAAGTGGTTAAATCAAATCAAATTTGATATGAAATCGCCCATTTAAATTTCAAAATGAGAGAAAAGTCTAGCACCTTCCTCTCCTCTTAGGTTGAAATTTCATAACCAACAATTCCAGTTATTTCTTTTGAGAATTAATACACGGTCTCATAGCCAAAGATTCCATCATATTTTTTTATTGAAAATTGATACACGGTATATCAACTACACAATAATCTAAGAAGCTGTCATCCGATCATACTAGGGGTCAATTTGGGGATCAAAAAAGTAAATGTCATGTGTGCAACATGGAATGATACACAGTCTCATAGTCAAAGATTCCACAATATTTTTATTGAAAATTGATACACGGTATATCAACTACACAATAATCTAAGAAACTGTCATTCGACCATACTAAGGGCCAATTTGGGGATTAAAAAAGTAAATGTCATGAGTGCAACCTGTTTTTGCCAAAAATCTTATTTATTTATTTATTATTATTTTTTTTTTACAAAAATCAGGAGGGTCCCTCGGATTTTACTATTTCCTCCGATTTCTCTAAATACATCATCATACTTTCGTAAGAGGTAAGTTCTTCATGAACCTGCTTTGGGCTTGGGCACGAGGACGGACCGTGCTGGTTCGGCCCAACACTAAAATGGGTTGGGAAAGGAACTGATTGCCAAATCAATGGGTTGGTTCGGTTCATTCTGTCGACCGTCGACTTGCATTACGGACTTGAACTTCTGCAAACTTTGAAGTTTCTACTCTTTTTTCCTTCTCCATCTTTTTTCCAATTCATTGCATTATCCTCTTTGTTGTTTGCGAAAAATTCGAACCTGGACTCCAGTTTACGGATTTCATAAAGAATTGCTTCACAAATGAAGGTTTCCTGTTCGACTACCTTCACAGCTTTAGCTGAATCTTCAATCCATTGTCTTTCGAACCCATGGAAGCCATCGTCTTTTATGAAACCCACCAGGAAACGAACTCCTAAGATTCTACTCTTTGGCTACCGCAATTTGTCCCTGCGGTTGTCATCTCAACGTTCCAATTCCCTGTCCCAAAATCGGTTTCGTCCTCTTTCTTTCTTCAATGCTAAAGATGAATCCGGCGGCGATTTTCAGCAGAAGGTATGTTCCTCCTCATTTAATTCGCCATTAATTTTCGGCATACTTGCTGTTGAAGTACATATGCTGGATTGCTGGAAAGAAAAGTTACTGTTGTAACTATGTTAAGACATTAGAAACATTGTTTCAGGGTACTGGGGGGGAATGGCCTGTCTTGAGGCGGTGGGACGTGCCATGGGGATGGCAAACAGTTTCGTTAACTTCACTAGCTTGTGGATTAAGGTGGATTTTTGTAACCTTTTTTCTTTCTTTTTTTATTTTATTTATTTATTTTTTTTGTTTTGTTTTGTTTAAGCGTAATTGCTTTCCCAATATGCAAGAAGGGTTAAGGTTAATGTTTTCCCAGACAGTTTCATTGTGACAGGATTGGTTGAATCTGCTGCCGTACCTTATCTTGGTATTCGCATTGAAGAGCTAAGCTTAGACGAGAAGGCTGAAATACTTTTCCTGGACCAAGGGTATGTTTTGATTTTAGATAGAACGTCTAGTTTTATCAAATTCAGACCTGCCCTTTAATCATTTCTGAAGCACCTAAGATTTGTGATGTAATATTTTGATGAGTCTCCTATCAGTTTACATTTTTTTTTTGAGAACCCAAAATGAGACTTAGTTATTCATTGGTTTTTTGGTAGCATTACGACTGTGGCAGTGCTTGGGATCTTATACAGCATTGCCAACACTTTCCAACCACTTCCTGATGACTTGTATCGCTATGGTTGGTATTCCAACTACAAACTATTGTAGAGTCCTTAATCAATTTTTCCCTTGAGAAAAAGACTGATGATTATTTTATGTATGTTGTTTCTTCATTATTATATTTGTATCACAACTCCTCCTGATAACCTATGGTATCAGTGTGGAAAATTATCATTTCATGTTATTAGTTCTCATTTAGGAAGATCTTTGATTTTCAGGCTCAAACATTTATGATGATTTTGTATCATTCAGATATTAGGGACCCCTTGAATCTGCAGAAAGGTTGGCTCTTATGGGCAGGAGTTGGTCTGGTTGGTGCCCTGGCTTCTATTGCAGTGACCGGAGCAGTCTTGTCTTCATTTAATGGTGGGAGTACTGAAAGAGAGGTTAGAAGGATAAAAACCCTTTCCATATTTTCCATTGTTCATTTTAAGCTGGAAATGGAGAGTACATAGCTCTACACTACAGGCAACAGCCCTTGTAGTTCCCGTCTTCTTGACAGCTTTATGTTAGAGTACTTAAAGTCTTTTTTGGATAACTTCGGAGCTCTTAAAGTTAGTTGTTAGCTCAAGATGAGTTTTGACCGATTAAGTTTTCTTTGCGATTGAAGAAAAAAAATTGTTGTGTGCTTACATATTGTTTACAATGTTTATGAAGTATGAATGAACTTGGCTTCATTAATTTGAAAGTATCCTTGTCCTTCCTGGTTCTGTGGGATTTTAAAGTGACATAGACTTGTAAGTTTTATTTTTATTTTGGTTTCAGACTGACGCTCTAGTACGCTTGCTTCCACTAATTGGATCTTCCAGCATCAGGTTACTTCAATTTTGCATATATTCGAGCTTTCTAAGGCTCATCATTTAGGGGTCCAATTTACTATAGATCATCAGTTAAGTTAGAAATAAGCACGTGAAACCAGGACATATGTTTTCATTTCAGCACTGCTTGTCTGGTGGGTATCACAGGGGTCCTTGCTCCAGTTCTTGAAGAGACCGTGTTCCGGGGATTTTTTATGGTGTCTCTTACCAAGTGGTATAATTCATAAGCCCATTCACTTCTTTACACGTGAAGCCATGGTGTAATTCCTTAATTAAGTAGAACTTTTCTTATAAAAAAGAACATTAAATTGTTTTTAGTTTACATAGAACAAAAATCTAACTTGTACGAGAATACCTACTGCTTACGTAAAAAGAGAATTTACAAAGTTCATAAGCCCATTCAACAATAGAAAAGTAGAAAAAAAAAAGAATGATACTACCTCTGAGACATGCTTTAGGATATCTTGTAAAAGAATGTCTCGCAACATAAAATTGGGTGAGATATAAAATTGAGAAAAACAGTTATAATATAGTTTCGTGAAGCTGCATGCATAAATGAAGGAAAGGATGGGATGATGCTGGGTGAGGGTTTGCACTGTCGATATTGAAGTCCTAATATGGGCTCTGTATTGATTTACTTATCTGATTGTAGTGCTACGAGGAACATGACCGGACTGAAAGTTTGTTGAAAGTGATTGTTAAAGAGAGCATGTTTAAAATTAAGTTGTTTTGGCCTGAGTATGATTATTGTATCTATCTAGTACAAATTTATGAGATTATGTGAACATTCTTGTCTCTGTTCTTCAATTGTGTCAATACTTTCTTGGATTGAACTTCTGAGATCACCATTTATATATAATGAACTAGCATGTTTATCCTTACTTTGTCTACTTCCTCCAGGATTCCCACACCAGTTGCCGTTCTTATTAGCGCAGCTGTATTTGCCCTTGCTCATCTCACGCCTGGAGAGTTTCCCCAGCTCTTTGTGCTTGGTATAAAATCAGCTGCAATTGCTTTTGAAACTCTGATTTTACGTGACTCTTTCTACATGTAACTTAAAATACCATCTAACTAAGCTGATCTTATTTCGAGTGCATAACTATGTTTCCTTGTAGGAACTGCTCTGGGATTTTCTTACGCTCAAACTCGCAACCTCTTGACCCCCATCACAATACATGCTTTGTGGAACTCTGGCGTCATTTTGCTTCTTACCTTCCTTTCGGTAAAACATTAATCTCAAAGTGAAAGTGAAATCAATCTTATGTTTCAAATGTAAACTACAAAAATGTACTGAGCTAACTATTATTTCCCCCTTCTTTTTGCATATAGCTCCAAGGTTACGATATCAAGGAATTGCTGCAGACAACATGATGGAGTTTGAGGCTTCTTCTGTTAATATCAATTCACAATATGTGCAGGCAATCATCGTTTACATATTTTTGCTGCTTAGTTGGTTTTAATGGCATCAAATCCTGATAGAACAGTGAATAGGTTGTCAAAAGATACACTTTTCTGAAAATGATCATCTTACTGTAAACCAGTTGATATAATGAGCTTATTATTGTCTTTTTCCATTCACTTTTAAGAGCTCAACAATTGTATTGTAGGGATCGGAGCATCAAGTTCTAGTAATGGGTATCTAATCTATTGAGTTATTCATGGATTGTACACCGTCTCTCCCTACTATAACCAAATTCTTTGAAACATCAAAGTTGTTGGTGCAAATAGGTTAGTTTGGTTGAGCATAGGCTGTTGTTCACAATTTAAGAAAATATCATAAATTGATTTCCTCTGAACAAACAGACCAAATACAAAATTCATTTCAAAATCTTTAAAAATTTAAAATAAATTATGAGAGCTAGGGTCGTTTGAGAATATTCCCATTTCTTGTTTCCTATTTTCTGTTTTTCATTTTTCAAGAAACAAATTTGTTGTTCCCATTTCTTGTTTCTAAAATTTGAGTAACTTCCAAAAATTTGGACAAATTTTCAAGAAACTATAAAAAGTGGTTTTTCAATGTTTTGTTTCTGTCTTATATTAAATTGTTTATTTTATTTAATAAAATGTTTCCTTGGTTTATTGATAGTTTTACATATCCACAATTCTATTTGACCTCTTGGTTGTGTGTTCAAATCCTAAATTGGGCACTTCTATTTTATTTTGTTTTGTTTTGTTTTATATTTATTTCCATCTTTCATATTTTATTTATTACTTTTATATTTACAAAAAATAAAACCACTATATTTATATTTTATTTTAATTTTGAATTTTAAAATTCTCTAATATTTAGATTCATATATATATATATATATTTTAATTTTCAATATATATGTTAATTTTTTTATATTTCAAATTTCAACTCTGAGGCACTTTTATTTATTCTTTATTTTTTTATGTTTATTTCCATCTTTTATATTTTATTTATTTTATTCATTAATTTTGCTATTTACAAAAATAATTTTGCTATATTTATATTTTATTTTAATTTTGAATTTTAAAATTTTTCAATATTTAGATTTATATATTACTTTAATTTTCAATATGTACACTTTTTTTTTTTTAATTTCAACTTTTGATTATTAAATTTTGCAATATGCATGTTTACATATGATCTTAATTCTAACATTTTAGTATATCTGAAATTGAGTAGATATTTACCATATATAAATTTTGCCGATTAAGACATTCATTTATCTTAACTTTAATATGTTACAACGATATTTACATAATAATATAATTAAGTTAGATTTGACTTGACATCATTTAAGATAAAATGGTTTGAGTTAGAGATGACAGTGCAACATATGAAGAAATGAGAACGTTATCAAACGAATCCCAAGTAGCTAGGTATATCTTGATTTCTATTTGGAAAAATCTAACCTTTTAGGTCCAACAGATCATTCAAAATTTTCAAACTAACAAGTTTGACGAATCTATTTATATCCCTAGTCATTACAGTTGTCTTTGTCCATAAAAACGAAAAGAAAAAAAAGAAGCTAATTAAAACGTCAAGAAGTCTACAATACAACATTTTTTTAACACGAGGGTCTTAATTTAAATATAAATGTGATACATAAGTGTGATTAAGAGTATGAATTATGTAACAAAAAGAGGCATGAAAAATTGTGCATGGGTGATTAATTAAAATAAAGTGGGGTTGCACGCTTGGGAAGTAAACCCAAGGTCAAGGAGTGAGACAAAAAGGGTTCCAACCGAGGGCTAGATTTTTGGGAATTTCACTGAATTTGATTTTAGAGTCCCAAACTTCAATTTTCCGTTTGACTCTGTGAACCCTTTTTGTTTTTTTTTTTGGGCACTTGCCTTGTTGGTTTTGCTGCACTAACAGCAGACATTTTTAGCTCACTCAACTACATTATATTGGATTTTCTGTCCTTCACAATTTTCTCTAATTATCTTTCTTTCAGCTCCCATTTATCTCCAACATCAAACAATGTTTGACTTTTTCTTTCCCTTTAGAGATTAATATGTGAATATTACAAAATTGAACCTCCAACTGCCAGAACTAATGAAATATTTGCATTTTTTTTTTATTTAAAACAACAATATAATTAGAAATAGAAGTCAACAAACACTACTACATTATTAACCCATTCGAGAATGAGTGGAACAAAATCCGAAAGACTCTGAAGAAGATCAAAGCTGCTACATTATGAGTAATTTTGTTCTCTTTTCTAAGAATTTTACAAAAAGATGAAACATTGACAGATTTAGCTAAAAAAGAGCCTCTTCCATAAAAACAAGAACCTCCGACGAATCGATAACCTTACAATTTAAAAGATTGATGACTTCTCCGAGGAATCCAACTCCACCACCACCGAGGGTCGTACAATTTGTAATGTTTAACTTCAGAGTTAGGGTTGTGCAATTTGTAATTAAAATATCCAACATAGGTTTAGCATATGTTTAGTATGTGAATTTTTCTTTTCATTCTACAAGTTGGATAATCCTAACATTTTTTTTTTTGTTTTGGAGTAAGGATTCAGCCTATAATTTTATGGTCAAGATTTTATATCTTATAATATTTTATTTTTAACTAGTTGAATTCTATGTTTAGGTTAGCGGGATTAATGTATAACTCACACACACATGTTGTATATGAGACTTTTTATACTACACACTATGCGTCTTGTTTTAAAGTATAAGTTTAGGATGACTCATGTCATATCATGAACTCATATTAACTATTCCTATGGTGAATGAATGCATGAGGAGTGCATTTTTCATGTACATATAACCACTAAGTGTATTAAGGTATATTTTTACTTGTAGTTTTAATTAAGAAAAAAAAAAAAGTACACATTCAAGTTATGGGGTGCATGTTACATTGCTTCTAAATCAAACTTGTTAATATTTTAAACACCATGTTTCAGTTGATGATAATTACAAGCAACACACTATATTTTGACTGTTAAGTCCTCATCAAAATTTAATATTAGCATTTCGTCCCCCCTATTTTTGTTACACACTTTTTTTTTTTTTTTTAATGTTTTTTAATTAATTCTTGGTGGCCAGGATAAAAAAAGCACTAGAAAGTGCATGAGAGAGAAATGCTATGTATATATTTACCAATACCTGTAAAATAAAATTACCATATAATATTTATTTTTAAATATTCCCAAAACAAAAAGATCACATATACATCAAAACATCTCAACTAGTTAACATTTTTCTAACATCCTCATAAAACCCCAAAACCAAAAGCAAATTCTCTCTAGCTCGTTGGTATATTTGAAAATATTCTCTCTAGTTCATTTTTTATCTTTCCATAAAAAATACAATATAATAAGAAAAATCATCTCTTATAAAAGACAATCTTTATAATAGAGATGAAAGATTAACATGGATATTGACATGAATATACTAAGGTCTCAGCTTTAAGAATATATCAATGGATATTTCTTCAATAATTATAAAACCAAAAAATTTGAAGTAATTATTTAATTAATACATAAACATACATTTTGGATTTTTTTAATTATTTATGTTATATTCATATCAGTAATATTTTATCGTTTATTCTTTTTTATATTTCGTGGATTGATTTTTCAATATAATGTAAACGTTGTTTCTCTCTCTTCATATCATTATTAAATCTTCAAAAAGATGAAAATATGGATATGTCAATAGAGATAATTTAATTTAGGGAGTGAAAACTAAATCAAAAAGGAGGGATGATTCATTTCACATCTCTCTAAGAAACATAAATAATCTTTTAGAAGTAAAATTACATACAAAATTGAAATTATTTTTAAAACAATAACCCCTTTTAAGCATTTTTTTTTTAAAAATAATATTATATTTTCATAAGAACCCCGCAAAAACCCTAAAAGCAGGGTACTGTTTCAACTCTGAAAGAGAGGAGTTTTTAGAGAGTGAGATTATCATAAATGAGTCAAAGCTTGACCCATAAAATGAAATACCCATTTTACCCTTTGTTAGTAACACAAACTTCTCAATTTTGGATTTCTCAAATCTTATAATATTAGCTTAAATTCTGACAAATGCAGTGGAATAGAAACTGTGGGAATGGAATAGAAGCTGAATTTTGGGACTCCGAGGAAAATTAAGGGAAAAAAAATCTTCATAATCAATCTCATTGACATCTATGATAATATTTAAGCAGTGAGTATCGAAAGTCGTTTTTAGGTCCGTGTTTCCATGTCTTGATTTCAAATATTAATCCTTTTTTTATTTGGGTCTCCTTTGAAAAACTCCATTTCTTCATTACCTAATTTAATACACACGAGATTAATCCTAATTAGCTTCACTTAATTAATCCAAAACGAATCCAAGAAATCTCCCTCTCTTCCCCTCCCAAATCTCTAGATTCCCCCATTTCCATAATCAAAACATTTCACCAAATTTACACGTAAATTTCAAATTAAACAAAAATTTCTCTAATTCATCACTTTTTTTTTTTTTTTTTTTTTTACTAACCAATAAAGTTTCAATTTTTATCATGTGGGGTTCTTAAAAATTGCATTTTCTAAAAGTTATGAACTTAAAAAGAGTAATTAAAAGGATGAAAATTGAAAAATTTTGTCCGTTTTTTCTTGATCTCTTTTTCTTGGTATGTGTTGTTTTAATTATATTGTGTTACTATAGAAAAAAGGGCTTCTTTAAGACTGACCAGAAATAGCGGCTGATCCCTCGGAGGGAAACCCCCTTGAAAGGAAGCATATATTGCCTTCAATTCAACTCAACTTTCTTCACACTCTTCTCTTATCTAATCTTCTAAAACCTCTAAATTTTAATTTACTACCTCTCTACTGTTTTTTGTTCTTCAATTCTTAGTTCTTCTTCTTTTCACTCACCCACTTTTTAGGGTTTCTTACTTACAAAGCAAGGTCACAACTTTAGGGTTTTCACTCTCTCACCCTCTTTTTAGGGTTTGTTATATATTAATGGAGGAGAGAAATGATAGTGAAAAAGTAGAAGAGGTAATGTTGCCAGGGTTTCGTTTTCATCCAACCGATGAAGAACTTGTTGGGTTTTACCTAAAGAGAAAGATTCAACAAAGACCTCTTCTTATTGAACTCATCAAGCAAATTGACATTTACAAATATGATCCATGGGATCTCCCAAGTAAGTAAATTTTTTTTATGAAACACATTTTTCTCACTTCAAAATCAATTCAACGTTTGAATGTTTCATAGTATTAAAATTGATTTTGAAGGAATAAAAGCGCATTTTTCGAGTGATTTTGAAAATGACAAAAGTGATTTTAATCAATTTAAAGATCACTCTCATGGAAAAAGTATTGATATTGATATTATTATCCGTTGTTGAAGATAATAATATCAATATTATCAATATCATAACTCTTTGTAATTTGAGCTCTCTTCTAACTGTTTGTGTACATAATTTATATTATCCTTGATCAGCATGCATTACTACTGGATCTGGGATACGATAAGGATGTTACGAATGTGTCAACTTAGTTGAGATGTTCTCGTGTATCTAGTTAAAAAAATATATTATTATCCATTGTTGTGAAAACTTTTTTTTTTTTTTTTTTTTTGGGTGTGTTTAGAGTTGGGTGGCAGTGGAGAAAAAGAGTGGTATTTCTACTGCCCAAGAGATAGAAAATATAGGAACAGTGCAAGGCCAAACCGAGTAACTGGAGCTGGGTTTTGGAAGGCCACAGGAACTGACCGCCCCATTTACTCTTCTGATGGAACCAAATGCATTGGCCTCAAGAAATCACTTGTCTTCTATAAGGGAAGAGCTGCTAAAGGTGTCAAAACTGACTGGATGATGCATGAATTTCGTCTACCTTCTCTCAATGATCCACCTCCAACTAAAAGACTCATTGATAAAACCATCACTCCCAATGTAATACTTCTATACCCTTCTACCTTTTGCTTTTTACTTTCATTGGGTTGCGGATTTGAACTTCTTTGTTTTTTTTTTACAAAACCACTTTTATTAGGTATAGTCTAAGTTATACCTAATCCATGCATCTCATTTTTCTTATATATTTGTATTGATATGAAGTCTGAACTGCACAAAGATGAGTGCAACCGAGGTTGCACCAAGTTTTTTTTTCTCTATAGAAAAAGAATATATTTGAATAGTGTTATTCTAAAAGATTAATTCAGAAAATGTTGGGTATGTGCAGGATTCATGGGCAATTTGCAGGATATTCAAGAAAACCAACTCCACAGCTCAAAGAGCTTTATCTCTTTCTTCTAATAATATGATCCCACCACTATTATCTGAAACCAACACATCTGATGATAATCATAATGCTTATAATAATTTCCCCACAAAATTTCCCAATTTGCCCTCCTTTGAAACCCATCAATATTCTTCCATTTCCAATATTTCTTACCCTAATTTTGACTTTGTTGCCTCATGTAAGCCATTCAACACTCAAATAATTACCAATAATAAATCATTCTCTCATCTTCCAATTTTGGCTGAACCACCACCAGTAGCACCACCACCACCCAACACCACAGACCAAGAAAAATGTAGAGTGGATCTTTCTTCTATTTTGCTAAACATGTCATCATCAGTGTTTGGAGATTTTGGAATAATGAAGCCCAATGATACCTTAGATTTGCATGCACAACAACAACAGTTTATAAACAATTATCCACAAACATTTTCACATGATCAAATGCAAGCAACTACTGGTGACCAGTTTGTTGGGGCCATAAGATCCAATAATGTTGGATCCTGTCCTTTGAGTATAAGTGATTTGGGGAAGCAAAGTTTTATATGGGATTCTTCTTCTTCATGTCCCAGTGAAGTTTCCACAAGTTTGTCCACAACTAATTGCTACACTTGATGATGGGGTTGAAAGCTGAGTATGTAGAATAATTTTAAGTGCTTTTTATTTAGGTCCTTAATTTTGTAGTTTTAGCTACAAATAGCTAGGGCTTAGTTTTAATTAATATGGTAGGAAAAATAGTCTTGAGTTGATTTGTAAAAGCTCTTGCATCATATGGGAATGTTTATTTTTGTAATTCATTAATAGTATTTTTATAAAGGTTGTGTGTGGAAAAATTAGTCCAAATATATCTACTTAAGTGGATGAGTATATAAGTTTAACCTCTCCAATCAAAATCACACACAACTATTTACAATATTTTTTCTAGAGAAAGGTATAATAATGGATCAGTGAGTGCACTAGAGAATTCCAACTAGATTGGCACCCTCATAGCATCTTCGTCATCACACCCTAACTTCATTCAAATAAATCAAGAAAGTACAAAGGAAGCAAACTATTTCCAATATTTTATTTGACTTGTTGATATTGAGTATAATTAAGTCGATAGCTTATAAGGACAACATAATCTTGCTACCTCCGTACATAATATCATATTATTCATGATTACTTTGTTTTTATTTTTTAACTTTCAAAATGTTTACTATAATGTTAACTTTTAAAAATAAATTAATTATTTTAGTCTTTACATTTATTTTTTTCAACAAATTAATAGCATAGCTTAAACTTAAGTACACGTGGCTAATTAACATATTAACATGGACATGTATCCAACCCAAAAAGGTTAATTAAAATCGAGTAACACGTGGCGCTAAAATGAATACATGTGAAAATTAGGAGACTATAATATTTTTTTAAAAAAATTAGTGATTAAAATTTACATTTTAAAAGTTTATAAACCAAAATTAGAACATACATGAAAGTTTAGAATCAAAATAGGATTTTTTTTTTTTTTAAAAAAAACATTACTAGAAAATATCCTAGAAAATATCCCTTTCCTGATGCTTAAAATCACCCGAAAATGGTAAAAAATGGGAGATCCACTCCCGACAACAAACTCGTTGTTGGGAGTTTGGTTGGGATATATCCGTCGGGAGTTTGTATAAACTCCCAATGCGTGTTCTACGGTGTCATGAGTTTGGAACTCCCGACGTTATTTATACATGCGTCGGTAGATTGTCTTTTTATTTTTATTTTATTTTTTTAATTTGTTCTAAATAATCTAAAATGTATAACATTATTAAGCAAATAAAAACTATTCACATAAGGAACAAAACAAACAAACAAAGTTGATAGTGTTCTTTATTACACAAGAGAAAAGTTGGCAAAATGGTTTACAAAAGAAATATGTTTTGACAAATACATAGAAGAAAGAACTCTCAGCATCATCTCCAACATAGCATCTCCAACAACATTTCCAACATCATCTCCAAATAGCATCCTACAAAACAAACAAAAACCATAAAGTGAATCTTACAATCCTATAAAAGAAAGAAAATCCTACAATCCTACAAAAAAAAAAAAAAAAATCCTACAAAAGAAAGAAAATCCTACAATCCTACAAAGCAAAAAACATCCTAAAATCCTACAAAACAAAGAAAATGAACACACTTACAAGACTGCATGTTCTCAACCTTAAACCTCCACAAACACACAAAGACCACAAGTGAACTTCAAAAGAAAGACTAATTTCAACCCATCTCACACAACATTAAAAAATATTCATAAACTTTCACAATCAAACAAAAGAAATAAAACCTCCATAAATACACAAAAATCACAAGTTGAACTCCAAAAGAAAGATAACTAACTCAACCCATTCCACACAACATTCAAAATTCATAAGCTTCTACAAACAAACAAAAAAAAAATCTAAGTTGAACTCCAAAACAAGTATAACTAATCGCAACCTACCCCACATAACATTCAAATTTCATAAACATTCACAAACACACAAAAATTCCAGAAAGTACATCAAAATCCAATTGTTTAGCTACCATAATTGTAGGATAGCCAACAATTCATTATTATAAAGCTACTCGTAAGACATAACTACTTTGCTACCATAACTGCAAGATTGCAACATATTATTCAATTAGATAATGAAGTAATCATACCTAATTCGATGACCCTTCTTTCTATGATTGTATCATATCTTCAATAATTTTTTTTTCATTTCTTCCATTTATCTTACATGATCCTCTCTCATTTGTTTTTTAACGTCTTCAAGTTCCTTAATCCTCGATTGAGACTGTTGACATTTGCTTTCACTTCTCTCACCTCCATACTTTCCATTCCTTGAGTATTGACGAATTTGTTTAGTTGCTACCCCTACTTGACTTAGGTTTAGGGCCCAAACCTAGGCTTTTTACATGATCGGGTTGTCTACCCAAAGTCGTCTCACAAATTATGTCCCTTGTTAGTGGTTGGGAATCTTATGGAGTGCGGTTGGATTGTAATTCTAACATTTGATTTTGCACATATTAATTAAGTGTGTAAGTACGAGTGATTGAACTTACAAATGAAAAAAAAAATGAAAATAAAACAAAATTGATTACATGTGCATCCTCAGTTGCCTGATTCAAGAACTTCCTACCTTTAGAGTATGTTTCTTTAAATAGGTCAACACATCCTACTTCTCAAACTTCTTTTTTCCTGCAACTCAAATTGAATTTTCAAGAATGACTTCGATTCGCCTACGTGGTCGAACGGTAATTTCTCTATGTTCTTTCTATTCGCCTTTGAAATTTCTCACATTCGAACAAAAAAAATTAAAAAAGATATTCCATAATAGTAAATGAAGTAAATGATAGACGCCTTTAATTATTATAACCTGAAATTCTTCACTTTGAAACGGTCACACAAAAAATGCTAATCTTCTGGTCTATTCTTAAGCCAACTAGGCAGGTTCACACGTACTTGCTGAGGGTTTCTACATTTCCTAAAATGTCTGTGAAAATTTGCTCTGAATTCTTTGAACTAGTTCTGCATTTGATGTTTGATAAAATTATTAAATTTTTTATCGGATAAATCCAACACGAAATGAGGCTACAAAAGAAGTAAGGAATAATTAGCATATATGAATGATGTTTATGACAATCTAAAAGAAAAAACTTATAAACTTACCAAAAATTAACTCTTAGCCAATTCTATAAATTCATTTGGAACATCAACGAAGGTACGACATTGTACTGGAAATGCAGATCTGACGTCGACACCAATCACTTTACTAAATCATACAGATAATGTTGACAAATCGACTTCTTCTCCTCTTCTTTGATCACGATTGGAATTCTTCCATATTTTTGGACGTATTTTTCAACTTGATGTTCTGCGAATGCTCGTGTTTCCTCCGAGTGGATAGAGAACTACTATCTAAGAAATAAAAATTTAAAACAGTTTAGGATATATTTCAGTCAACAGAAGATGTGTACGAATACTAATATGAAGTGTCACTCATAAAAGATCTTGTGTTGCCTAGATATATCTCTTGCTCCCGGAATTCTTCCTCTGCCTCATGTTGCCTATTGGAGGTTGACGTCATATCTTATACAAACACAAAAAGACAAAAAAAATATATAATTAATATTAAATATGTGTAAACAGAGAAAGAGAATTGAGTAGATACATGATTAGTCATCATCGTCATCTAAATCATATTATTCGTTAGTATTTGAACTGTTACTGGAAAATAATTTTTTTTCATCATCGTTTATGGAGTCATCATCAACATGTCGAATAATTGGTCGTTCCACAATTGTAGGATCAATGTCGACTCTACATAAAGTAACCTCCTAAGTGGTTTCATTCACTCGAACTCCACCGAAAATTTCTAGTAAATCCAATTGTTCATTTTCAACATCCTTCTCCTCTGGTACATCCCATATTCGCTTATTTTGAACTACTTGAACAACTTTCCAATTGCTACCATATTTTATATCGTTGAGGTAAAAGACTTGTTATGCTTGGATAACAAAGATGAAAGACTCATCAACATACCAAAAGCGAGATGTGTTAATTGATTTATATCCTAAATCCACGGGTGTCCTATTACTTTTGTTGCTATTTGTGTCAAACCATCTATACTTGAACATAAAAATACGTCTTTTGTTCGCATATTGGAAATCTAATACTTCGTCTACGACACCGTAGAAATTGTTATCAACACTTTCGCTACAACTGATCTCCCCGACCATCAGGACTCCATTATTTTGTATAGCTTGACGATTATCACGCTCTACAGTATGAAATCGTACCCCATTAACAATGCATTCCTTGACGATTATCTTCTCTCTCGCACAGTTGTAGAACCTAATAATTCATTATACGTTAAAAATGACTATAAAAAATGAATCACCTCTCAACTTCCAAAACTATGTATACTTGAGATCTGAACTAATCGAAAAATTTATGTTGATGTCTTATATATAAGTTAGAGGCGCTTTAAGCTTCAGACAAATTAACCTCAAGTGTTGCCTAGAATTGATCATTAGAAAGTTATATCAAAGAATTTATCTTAGAACTTAGAAAATTATAAAGTGAAACATACTTGTGATAATCTGTTATTTCTTTACAATTGTTGAGAATGTACCAATGTGCGATACACTTTTCCTCTGCCGATAGTGTGCGTAAAGTTGACGCCCCTAATGGTTGTACCCTCTGCCTAAATAATTCAAATTCACCAAATATCTCGTGATCGACTATTATCATCATTTCGTTGATCTTTATTGAATCTCGTTTCAATCCCACTTAGATATCGCAAACAAAAGTTCCATGATTCATTCATTACATAAGCTTCTGCTATAGACCCCTCAGGACGTGCTTTGTTTCGTACAAATTGTTTTATTATTCGTAAACTTCTTTCAATAGGATACATCCAACTGTAATTAACTAGACCCACCATTTTGGTTTTATTAACTTTGTGCTGAGACTCACCACAAACAAGGCTGTTGGGATTAATGTCCTAAATCTAGTGTCTCTTGTAGTTTGTAATTTTCTTAACACAAATTATTTATCTAATAAAATCAGATTTGTTTTATTTGACATTTAGATAACGTTAACTCAATCCAATAAACTAAAATCCAAGGTTATATGATGTCACTTGAACAGTATGTAGTTGACATACAAGCGGTTCATGTTCAAGTAATGACATAAAAAGTCTGCAGTAAATGGATGAAGGTTGGGTGTCTTATCCTGGTAACACTGCAGATACCACTCACTTTGTAATTTTTACATGAGATGTAAGTATTACAAATAATATGAATCATATTGTTCATGTAAAGACATGTGAGTGGGGGTATCCTATATAAAAGAGTTTATATATAGATTGGACCACGATATTATTAGTTTCTCTTTATAACACCATTATTTGAAGAAATTAATATTTCACTAAGATGATCATAGGATACTTGACTTTAATCATGAGTGAGTTGTGAACTCCTGTTTATGACGAAAGTTCTTTGATCTGTATGGGTGAGAATGACCATGATAACCGATTCAATAAGCCTACCATTTTGGAGATTTGTTTGATTAGGGAGCTGGGAACACAACTATACAAGATGAAATTCACTTATTCCCATTCCTTGGGAAAGTAGATAAATTACTTCTTTAATAGCTGATTCTGGGTCTTGAACAATGAGACCTCAACCTCTCACTAGCTCAAGAGGTGTTAGTTTATAGTTGGACTATAAACTGTTTGTTCATTAAAGAAATTAGTGGTACTTAAGGAGTTAGATGTAACTGTAGGGGTAAAATGGTATTTTGACCCAACTGTAGTTATGAGCATTTGTGAAGGATCATCATTCTGTTGATTGGCTATATCCACGAACACAGAAATATATCTACGGTGCAAATAGTGCAACTATCGATCTTTAGTGGAGTGATTGATAGTTAATGAATATTGATTAATTAGATTAAAGAAGTTTAATCAATTAATCTCATATTATTGGAGCTTCTAATCTGTAGGTCCATAAAGTCCTCTTGTTAACTCACTGAAGGATAGTAATGAGGATTCATTTAAATTGTTCAAATTAAATGAAGTAATCTCATATTAATGAGATTAATATATAATGGTTAATTATAGGTATTATCTATAATCTAAATTATGTAAGAGAGATATATTGGAATAAGATTCAAATATTAAATTTATATGAATTGAATTCATAAAGAGATGTACACATATAAATATGTGATATTTATATGTTAATTAACTTCATATTAAATATGATTTAATATAGTTATTTAATTGATTAATTAATGGTTAATTAATTGATTAAAAAATAATGAAAATTGGAGATTAGTATAAATATATGATATTTATGATAATTAAATAAACGTATATTAAATAAGATTTAATATAGGATTATTTAATTAATGTGCAAATTAATTAAATAAGGGTTTTTTTAATTAATTAGCACTAAGGGTATAAAGGAAAATTTTTGGAGAAGGGGGTTAACCCTTCTCCATATAAATATTTCCTTGTAGCCAATTTAGGTAAGGAGTTGTTTACACAAGCCTCCACCTAGCAAGATAACTTTGTTAATGGTCTCTTTCTTCATTGGAGAAGTTCGAGATCGTTGATAACGGTGGAAGAGGAAAGCTAAAAGAATCAAGAAAAGTGAGTTTTGATTTCTTCTCTTCTTCCTATTTTCTAGCATGCTTATAGTTTTGTTTGAATGTTTATCCTACAAATGCATGTTTTATTTTATTGTTTTTGTTTACATAAAAATCAAATGTCTAAATGCAAGACGTTCACACGCTTCTGCTGGAATTCGATTCCTTCAGGGGCATTGCTGTAAATCTGCAAATTCTTTCCAATACAATATACAATTGTATTTGCACACATGAATAGACTCATAACCTAGGCCTAAGTCACGCAATTTTTGCTTAGCTTCATAAAAGAAAGTAGGTATAGCGGTAACGGCTGGAAACGCTACTTTTAACAATTCTAGCAACATGTCAAACGATTTGTTACTCCAACCATTGAGAACTTTGATATGCATCAACTTCACTAAAAAGTTCAAGGACGAAAATTTCGAAAAACCAGGGTATAGTTCATTACGTGCTTCGGTCATTAAATCCTCGAATAAGTTGTGATATCTCTTTCTTAACCATTAGAGGACATTTCATTCTGAATTCCTTCTTCATTTGCATCTTCGTTTTCAATTGAAACTTGTAGATTGCTTATAAGATTCAACATTTCATTTTCTTCAACAACATTACAGTCTATACTATTTTCTTCAACATTGTGTATTGAATGAGTTGTATGACTTTCAAAACCTCTAGATAAGTTAACTGGCTCTCCATGATATACTCATTCACAGTATGAGGGAGATATTCCATGAGTTAATAGATATCACTCCATAACATTTAATTTTTCCCCACATTGAATTCATACAATTCTTGCATGGACATCTTATACGTCCGGAATCATTAACATGAAACCTTACCACATCTAAAAACTGGGATATACTCGTTCTCTATACTCCACTGATAATTTATTTATAAGTTTGATCCATTCTTTGTTCATCCTTAAAAATAAACCTTCTTTGACCAACTTGTAATCCAAAACAAATTATAACACGTATTATTTAGATAATGAATAGTACAAAGATCAAATTGAAACAGTTTAATAGATGGTGGTTCATGAATAAAGAGAATAGAGAATAAAATCTCATCACATCATCTTTTCATTCAAGGTAAAATGTAGTCAAGCCTTACTTTTTCTTTGAGTAAAGCAATATTTTATAAAATAATAATAATAATAGTAATAAATAAAAAGTTACATTCGTAGGTTTTAACAATTCTTCCTACCTACACATATATCCATCTTAACCGTTACTGTCATTTTCATTAATGGCTAATAAATTTCAATTAATTTTTAATTAAATTGACAAAGACCCTTTCAGAATTGGAATCATTCCACTCTCAATCTATCACTTGTATACACAAATACACTATTGAATAATCACTCTAAACCAAAAATTAAAATTATTAAAATTATGGGGTTATGAAGACCATGCTCAACAAGCAAACTAAACAAAACTTATTAGTTAATATCGAAACAAATCTCAATAGAAGTGACAAACACCTTATCAACAAAGTTATAGGACAATAACATAGCAAAAGAAACTGGGGGGAGGGTCAAAAGCACAACCATCTTCTAGGATCATCATAACACTTCCAAATTCCTAATTTCAAGAAATAGAGTTAGAGAGAACACGTTAAACAAAAAATAAAGATCATTCAAAAGCCTTTGTATATATACCTCTTTGGTAAATCAAAATCTTTCAATGAATGATAAACTACTACATTACCCTCAAAATACTGTTTTTTTTTCTATGGATCATGGATCCAAAGTCATTCCCAACTATAACGTTGAGGTAATATTACAACTTTATAAGAAAAACCCTCAACCCAAGAAGTATGGCCCATCCCATTTATTCTTTCCTTTCATTACTCTTTCATCCTATTCACCAAATTCAATGCCAAAAGGAGATTAATGCTAAATTAATTTACAAAACTCTCCATGTAGAAATCAATTTATTTATTTATTTACTTACTTTTTGTTCTTGCAAAAGAATCAATTCATTTATTACCAAAGTTTTAATATTTATGTCCATACAGTCATAATAAATTATCAAAAGTCAATTGTAAACAATTTCCTAATTATGTAAAATGGTACTAAACATCCATTATGATAGATATGGAACGTAACACCAAGGATATAAAATATAATATATGCTAAATATTAAAAGAAAAATGAGGGAAATGACATAATTCCTAACCCCATATTAGACCCAAACCGAGCAAGGAACAATTCTAAGACATTGAGAATGAGAAGGATTGTGAAATTTGAGCTTGGAGCGAGATTACTCAAGTGAAAGAAATGAAAAATCAGCAATTAAAAGCATGAAAAATAGCATAAAAATTATGAAAACAACAACAAAATTAATTCATAACTGGACTAGTTTTATCATTTTCTCAAATTTTAAACAAATAACAGTCTACCCAAGCTCGACTCCTTCAATATAAAAGTGTAGAGTCAAAGTTTAACTCACCAAAAGTAGTTTCCAACAGACAGACGACCAATTACCTTCAAGATTAAAGAACGAACAAACAACGGACGACAGACGATGAACAACGAACAACAGATGACGGAGAGCGGATGACAGATGACAGAGGAATGGAAGGACGACAAATGAACAACTGGCTTCGATTTGGGTGTTTCTCGTCGATGTGCTAGGGTTAGAAGAAGGAAGAAAGTAGATATGAAATTGAGGGTTTGATTTGGGGGTTTTAAAATGGAACTCCCGATGGGCTATCGTCACCGTCAGGAAGTTCCTACACAACTCCCAACGAATTATTCAAACCCCTTCACGTTGTCAGAATGCTAAATCTACATTAAATTTATAAATCAGGAATGATTTTTTGAGAAATTAAAATTGTAAAGTTAAACAGAGGCGAAGTTAGAATTTATTTAATTTCTTTTTTTTTAGGGAATTTAATGAATTTGCAAATTATTGAATATCAACATCGGCATTTAATCAACTAACATGATCAATTTTCAAAGTTTCTAATTTTTTATATAGTGATTTTAAGAAACAATAAAATAATTTTTAATTTGTGGGGAGTTCGGTTCATCTAGATTGGTCTTCCGTTCCCATCTCCCAACGGACATGGTGAGTCGTTGAGCGTTTGATCGAACATTCGACGCCTGTTTTTGGCGCGTCGGGAGTTCTTATCAACTACCGACGAGTCACATACCATGTCGAGAGTTATTGAGCACTTTCGACGGTATCCTTACATAGTCGGGAGAAAAAATCTCTCCCAACGATGTATTTTTCAAAGGTTGTTTTAAGCGTAAAGAGTCTCTTTTCTTGTAATGAAAAATGGATTGAACTTCTCAAAACTAACACGTGGCAATATTTGGCAAGCTTGAGAACCTTTTACAAATTTAGAAATGATATAATATAATTGCAAGCATCATATAATTTAGCTAGCTTAGCTTAGAAAATCTCTTTATACATGATGACATTTGATGTGTGTAGGTTACTTATTTAATAATATAATCATCATTATAGTCTCTCATAATGCATTCAAACAAAGACCTTGAACTTTTCTACTTTTATTTTCTCTCGGTCGATCTTATTATATTTGGCATGCCAAGCCTCTTATCAAATATTCAACATTTTTCATATTTCTAATGCTTTAATATCAGAAATTTCCATGTTGTGCATATTTTAAAATCTTATTTTTGGGGTAGCAACTCTTACTTTCTCAATGTTTATCTACGAGTTTGAATAAATGGATAAGTTGAATCACTTGAATAAATGGATACGTTGAATCACTCAACATCTTATATCAAATTGGTTAAAAATCACTTTTGGTTCAAAATTTTCATGAAAATAACATTTTAACCTTTAATTTGTAACGATTTAGTTCGTGTACATATACTTCCAAATTTAATTTGTAACAATTTAGTCTCTGAACTTTAATAAATATCAATTTAATTATTGAACTTTAGAATTTGTAAGCGATGTAGTCCATATTATAAAAATACTATTAATATTTAATAAAGTTTCTTATACACGTTGATTAATAAATTGATTAAATGTATAATTTTGTTTATAAATTATACAAATAAAGTTGTCAGACAATCGAAAATGACAATTAAGTTAGATGTGATTTTTCACAATAAGGACTAATTAAAATGTTATGTACAAGAACTAAAATTGTTAAAAATTTAGTATAAAAACTAAATTATTACATACTAAAGTGTAGGGAATAAAAATTATAAAAAAATTGAAAATAGACTAAATCATTAGTAATCAAAATTTATGGAGTAAATTATTAGTTTTATAAAAGTTCAAACCAATAATCTTACCGATGAACCTATAAATTACATCCCTCCCCTAAACATCAGCCATAAACACAGTTTAATTCAAGAAAGAGAGAGAGAGATGGAAGGGAAAGAAAGCGATGTGGTATTGTTTGGAACATGGTATAGCTCATACTGCACTAGAATTGTGGTAGCACTCAAAATCAAAGGCATAAACTTTGAGTACGTGGAAGAAGATTTAGCAAATAAGAGTGAATTGCTTCTCAAGTACAATCCAGTTCATCAAAAAGTCCCTGTACTTGTCCATAAAGGAAAGCCAATTGCAGAGTCCTTTGTCATTCTTGAATACATAGAAGAACATTGGAACCACCATCCCAAAATTCTTCCTGATCACCCTTATGAAAGAGCCATACATCGCTTCTGGGCTCAATTCTATGATCAAAAGGTTTAAATCTTTCACTAAATACTCCTTAAATTTTTCCCCCAACCAACCAACCACACCCCACCGTCCCCCCCCACCCCCCCCCCCCCCACCCACCCACAACAACAAAATATTATTTGTCATCACAATTCAACGGAATGCTCTGTTTTTATGATATTCAGATTCTCTTAGGCGCCTTGCCCATCCTCAAATCCAAAGGAGAAGAAAGAGAGAGAGCTGTTGAGGAACAATCAAAACTGATAAGGGTATTTGAAGAAGGAATGAAGAAATATTTTCCTGGAAAGTTTCCCTTTTACCAAGGGAAAAACTTGGGACTTCTTGATATAGTTGTAGGGCCTAATGCTTGCAACTATTTGGCACTGCGTGAGGTTGTTGGAGATGTAATTGACTCAAAAAGAAACCCTGATTTTTTCTCATGGGTGGATGCATTGAAGGCCCATCCTCTGATTAAGGAAACGCTTCCTCCTCACCATAAAATGGTGCAGAAACTGAGAGAATATCCATCTAAACCCTAGAGATAGCTAAACCACCACCATATGAATCAGATGAAGGAATAATAAAGCAGTTCATTACTTTAGGACTATATGTTGGTCAACAAATTACGAATGAATGCATGAATATATGAATATGTGTGACAGTGTGTTCTTGTTCATAAATAAAAATCCTATGGGAAGGAGTTTCACCAGTGATGTGATTTATTTCATTAATTTATACATGCATCAGGATCAAAATACATGATAATTTAGACACCGTTTGATTTTGTTTTTAAAAAGTTGGGCTTGTTATCTCACAATTTCTTCACAACAGTATTCATATTTCATAACAAGACAGTCAAATTCTACAAACAAAAACAAAGAAACCCATAAGTTTAGCTTTCAAAATCAAAATGGTTATCAAATAGAGACTAAAAGATTTGTTTTAATTTCCTATGAAATATTGCCCTGTAGACGATTTATGGTATGAAGGAGAAAAGGTTTGCAATTGATTTTTGTTGGGAATATTTGATCTTTTGAACGTATATTTCATTCTAAAAGGTGTAATGTTTGGAAACTTTACATTTGAACGAAGAAAGACATTCCAATACTGTTATCTGTTATAAACTGTGAAAAAATAGACAGTGTTAAAAAGGAAAAAGCAGAAGTGAGGGTTTCAAGAGGACCTTTCGGTTAATAAATGCAAGCTGATCAAGTTTTTCATTGCACCATAATAATTGGTTGACAGTCAATCTTGTCATTCTCAGCACTCTTGAAATCAATTTGAGGTCAACCTGAGCAATAAGAAGTATTAATGAATAGCTCAGTCCAGCTTCCTCTTGTTTTCCCAACTTCTCTACAGAACATCTATTGCTGCCTCTCATAAGGTTTTTCAGCTTTCTCTCTGCCTACATCACCAGAAAACAGAATTTGTTAGGTATGAGATGACAGAAAGCCATTGCTATGCTATTGATGAATAAGATTCGTAAGCCAACCTTCAGAAACCGAGCTTGTATGTTGACCAGCAAAAGCTGTGGATTTTCTATATTTTGAAGTTCAATCTGATGCTTTCTGTTCATTTTCAGGATACTTTTAACATCATCTTTATCAGAAAGAAGAAATTCATAGAAAACCCACATTGATTTCTCTATGATTTCTGTTACAAGATTACTGGAAAAGCCATCCTCGTGTTCCCATTCTCTTCCTTCAGCTTCACCAGAACCATCATCTGAAGAACAATTACATAGGTTTATCATCATCCGAACCTCAAATTTTAATAAATGTGGTGAATATTCTACCTTTGACGGGTGGAACTAGCAGAAGAGAATGAAATACACAGCGGTTTTGGACATAGTTTTCAACCCTGTTGCCCTGAAACCTTTCTTCCTCCATGAATCTTTTCAGTATAACTTGAAAAAGTTGGAACTCACTAGCAACTTGGTTATAATGACGAATGCCTTGCGAGTCATGTCGTTGCAGGTCAATGGATTTCCTAAGCTGCCATTGCAGAATTTCCCAGGAAAGACAAACTTGTCCTACGTACACCAGTTCTATGTCCCTAAGTAAATCTTCTACGAATTCAAGTCTTGGATCAGCTCCCAGCCTCCGAGCTTTTCCCAACCATATTGGGGCGTTATATGAGTTCTGTGCCAAAACTGATTGCAGAGGATATTGCAGCTGCAGCAAACCTACAGAATTGAAATATATTGCTACGTTAAAACCATCAAGAAATTAAACTATAATACTTCATTGAATGATGAAGTTTTTAGATTTGATAGTCATCTTTAACATGGTGTTAGTACATGTGGTACTACATCATCTAAATCTGCAAGTCTTCAGAAATCAATGTGACTTGTTCATGGAAATATAACAAAATATTGATTCAAATATAAGTAGACAAAAGGGAAAATGTAAGAACTTATTCATGGTATGTAGATGAAGATGAGTACTCACCAATGGCATGCATACTCTGATTGTTTAAGACATCAAGTTTCCACATTTTCTCTGCATAAGTCCTGTAGACCTTTTGTATCTCTCCCATTATTTCTTCATACTTAAATTTTTCATTAATTGTTTCTGCTTTCTCAGTTTCCTCTTCAAAAATTGTTGGAAGCCCTCCAGTTCTTGCATTTTTCAGCTCCATTTCAAGCTGATGTACTATATCCTGATGATCTGGTAGATAGTTTAGCTCATACCGGTGACCATAATTTAAAATGGAGTTCTTTTCCAGCAAAATTGTTTCTGTTGATTTCTCTGAAACGTTGACAGATTCTTCCTCTTTCTGAGCCAGATTATTGAGAGAGTCAAGTTGCTTATTTTCCTCAGTATTGGTCTCTTTGCAAGATGAATCATCAACCTGATCATGATTGATTTTTGGGGAGGCATTGGTTGAGTCCCCAGCAGATTCTGAATCAGACAAAACGGGATAATCTTCCCAAAGCACTTGAACTTCTGGTTCAGGCAATTGATCAAACACATTGGAAGCATTATTTTTTGAGTCAACATCAATAATTTCGCCACTACTTTTCAAGCTACCTGAATTTCTTCCCTTAGAAACTATACCCAAAGTTGTGGGTTGAATGCAAGAAAGAGCAGAATCAACATTACCCATGTCAAATTCTTTTCTTCCACAAGTAAAATCACAATTTCTCATTTTAAAGGATGAGCTAGTTTCCACAGAAACAGAGCACAAAACAGAATTCCCCGTTTTCCCATTGTTTTCATCATCCATGTCCATTTCCATTTCATTACTCCCCTTCTCCGAAAATCCGGAGGTTTTATAATCGACTCGATTATTCTCCAGAAGCTCACTTCTTTGGCCATCTTTCTGAAATCTTTAGAGAAACAAAACAGAGAGAAGAACCAATTAAGAACATCAGAAAGAAAACGCATATCTTCAGAAAGCTAAATAAAAGCCAACCTGAAAACGTATTGTCGAACTAATCGGAAGGCAGAGAAGAGGTAGGTGAGAAGAAAAATCCTGAAGGGAAGCATATTGCCACGAGGAATAGTCTTCTGTAATACGTTTGAGAAAGAAACGAAATGGGGGATTAAACTGAGCAAGTTTCTTTGAAGGCATCATAATCAAATTAAGGTAATCCATGGAGATTTGTGTTGATTAAAAGCGAAGGTATAGAGACAGAGGAACTGAGATGGAGACGCTGCCTCTAATCTTCAACTAAAATGCAGGGAAGACGATGGACGTTTCCTTGACGGCCAAGTTTTGAAGGTTAATTTCTATAAATCATTTTTTAAAATTTCTTTTATGTAATAATTTTGTCCATGTAACATGAACTTTTAACTATTTAATCTTTACTATAAAAAAAATTTCATCCAAATTAAAATTTGCATTTTATCCTTTAACGATTTAGACTTCCCAATTTGATTCTCAATTAGTGTATTGATACAATCTCATTAAATTTTATTTCCTACTACTTTTAAATTACATTAATTAAGGGTTTGTTTAATTCGCAATCTAGATTCTGTTTTATATTTTTAAATTTACGTATTCCATGAATATGTGTTTGGTAGACAATTTCAATTTTATTTCTGAAAACTGTTTTCAGATTTTGTGATCCAGTGTAAATTCCGAAAATAACATTTTTATGTTTTCATTGTATCCTGAATTTGAATTTTAAAATTTAAAATGTAAAATTATATTCAATAAAGTTAAAAATATTTTGAAATATAGTATATATCATGTTATAACTCAATTCAATTTTTAAAAAAATCAAAATATTTATTATGTAATATAATACAATTTTAGTTCCTATGGTTTGGATAAAGTTAAAAGTTAGTCCATATGATCTTAAAATTTGGATTTTAGTTCCTGTGGTTTGATATAACTTCATATATAGTCTCTATGATTTATTAAATCATTTTAAATAATCTCTAACATAGGAATTATTTATGAAGCTTTTATTGAGATTATGTCTCATTTTTTACCATTAGATTAGATCAACCATGGTGGTTAAATCCTTTCATACTAAAGGACAAGTTTATGTTTCAGAAATGTCGAAAAAAATGATATTCACATCATCATCTTATGTATATTTAATGAATTATAAAACATATACTTGAGAGGATTTAAACAAAAACGACATTATAATTAGTTTTTTTTTCATCAAAATTAAAGTATTGGTGGAGTTATTTTAGTGGCCAACCTTTTTGTATTAATCAAACTTAATTTTGTGCAGAACTAGATTTTATTAAATCAATGAGTTTTTGGAATTTTTTTTACATTATTATTTATAATGAATTAACAAAATTTGAAATAAAAAATTAGTTATAATTAAAAGTTAGTTATAGAAGGTAAATGACCATCCTTATTTAAGTTAGTTATAATTGGAGAAATTAAAAGTTATGACTACTCAAATTTAGGGTACTTTTGTTTCCTAAATAAACCTTGCATGTGGTCTTTTTTTTAATTTTTTTTCCTTTGTTATACACCCATGAAATCTTAGGTTTTTTTAAATATAGAAAAATGAACTAAAATATTTATAAAATATACCAAAATTTTACAATTATCAATAATAGACGTTGATAGACATCTATTAGTGTCTATCAGTGACATTGATAAACATTGATAAAAATCTATCAGTGTCTATCAGTGACATCGATAAATACTAATAAAAGTCTATTAGTGTCTATCATTGATAGTTAAAATTTTTTGTTATATCTTGTAAATATTTTCAACAATTTTATCATTTGAAATAATTTTCCAATCTTAAATCATATGAAATCAAACTAAAGGAGGAAAAAATCATTGTTTTGTGTCCATTTGAATCTTATTATTGAATGAGACATCTATTGGCCACAACTATTCCAGAGGTTTCTTGGATCTCTTGCAATCAAATAGGAAAAATTGGAAAAGCAAAATAATAAAAATAAAAATAAAAAAGCAACACCATTTGATTTTGTTTAAAAATGTTTAATAGATGTTTAAACTTTCAATTTTGTGAACGAATAGCTCTTTACAAAATTCAAAAATTTTAAAAGGTAATTGATATATTAGGTACAAATATAACTTTTATGTTCAATGAAACTTTAACCAACAATGATGGCGCTCAAAATGTGCTATCATATTCCACTTAACTCAAGATTGTTCATGTATTTTATGTGTTTATTTGATTATTTATAGGTCTCAAGCACCTAAAGGGTAGAATGCAGCATTAGTGGCAAAATGGAGCTAAATCGGGCCAAAATAGAGCTTAATTCCATCAACCAAGAAAGAGAATGCTACCCATTGCATTTAGGAGAGCGTCTACCCTAGTGTCGCGGCGCTGTCATGATTTTAGAAATAGAAAATTCAGCTGCCTAGGTTATCTCTCTACCATCCCAACAAATTTTCTTTAGTTTTCTCTCAACTTTTCTTCTAACTTTTCATCTTCTACGTATCAAAACTCAACCTTGTTGATCATGATATTAATGAGGAGGTATGATGATACCTAGCTTAGGTTTTAGGATTTTTCCTACTTTCATGTACTTGTGAGTTTTTTAGCTGAATTATATTGTATTTATTGGATTCAATTCTATTTTAATGGAATATTATTATCATATTGTCATACGCTTGGGGATTGTATGATTACTACTTTTGATTATGTATGATTCGTGACACTTGATTGTATGTTGATCTGTAGAAAGCAATAGGTTAGGTTAGTTTGCAAATCGAATATGATAAATATTGTTCTAACCAACCTAGGATTGAATCGAACGAATATTTAATCATGGCTTTTTCTCTTAGATATTCGACTTAACGTTTCTTTAGAACTTTATACAACTGGGAAAATTTTGAATTTGCATGATTTTCATCAATTCGAATTGGACTAATTAGTTGATTTGGACGATTAATGCTTTTCTAATATTAATTCAATTAGATGTTTAACGTTTCTTTAGAACTTTATACAACTGGGAAAATTTTGAATTTGCATGATTTTCATCAATTCGAATTGGACTAATTAGTTGATTTGGACAATTAATGCTTTTCTAATATTAATTCAATTAGATGTAAGCAAATATCCAATTTCGGTAACGAGAATTCGATGATCAAGTATGTTGAATAGGAATATTCCATAATAACCGAAGCTAGGCTTTCTCATATAATTTCTCAATTTTTACATTGTGCGTTTATTTGTGATTTAATTTCACCTACAATCAATAAAATTCAAACCCCCTCCTCCTGACTACCTCGGACTGTAAATTATTTAATTTGGGAACTCTACAGTTCCCTACATTCGACCCATGCTACCATTCCTACAAAACTTGGAAGAAACGGTAAATTTATTTGGTCCGAAATTAGGTGAGAAATTTTGCTCGATCAAATTGGCATCATTGCTGGAGAACCAAGTAGTTTCTCTATTGAAAGGTTTTCAGTTCTTTATTCGTTCTTGAATTGTTCTTCCTGTGCATGACCTGATCCTCCCAGGATCAAAGTTTGTTGTATTTTGCAAAGTTCGGACGGGAGAAAAGGTGATGTAGGAGAGAAGCTAAAGATCGAAGAGCCCGAATTGAATAAATCTGTGTAGAAGGAACTGAAGAAGAAGAACATTCACAAGAAGAAGAGGAAGAGATAATGACTCAACCCGAGCAAGAGTGTACATTGAGGGACCTTGGTGCCTCTAACGTTGATTAGCACCTGTTCTACATCACATATCTTGAGACTACAGGTAATTTTGAGCAAAATTCTGTTTTAATTCACTTATTACCTGTTTTCTATGGTTTGGCAAGTGAGACCCGTATAAGCAATTAATGGAGTTTTATATTGTGTGCGATGGCATTAGACCTCACGGTGTGACGGATGAGCAAATAAACCTTAGAGCCTTCCCATTTTCTCTCAAGGATGGTAGAAGGACTGACTTTACTATCTGTTGGAATGCCTTGAATTTCTTTGTTGGCGCTTCAAACAACCAAGTATGGGTGTCTCTAATAATACTGTTCTCCCTCTGCACGTGGACGTAGCTAACACACCGTTAGTGAACCATGTATATCTGTGTGTCGATTCTTTTACATTCTTTTATATTCTTTAATTGTCAGTTTCATAACACTATCTACCATTTAGGAGCATCATCCCATGGGTTGAAATGAAGAAGCAGTTCTTGGAGAAATTATTTTCTACATCCCGTGCCACCAAGATTAGAAAAGAGATATACACTATCTTGTAGGACCAAGGAGAGTCTCTATACGATTACTGGGAGAGATTCAAGTACCTCTGTGTTGGTTTCCCTCATCATCAAATTTTTGACCACCTTCTTATCCATTATTTCTACGAGGGTTTATTACAACATGATAAGAACAATATTGACGCAGCTGGAAGTGGTGCATTGGTCAATAAGATCCCTTATGAGGCAAGAGCACTCATCTCCACCATGACGGCGAATGCACAACAATTTTGGATGTGAGCTCCTTTCACTCAATCATCATCACAAAAAGTAAATTTCGAGCTGAATTGGTAGACCTAACTACTCTTGTGAAACATGTTTTCTCTATGAAGGTGCAGAGGCCCTAAGAGCCTATAGCTGAAGTGAGCTATGCTAGCAACCAACAGGATGAATGGATGTACAATTACAACCGTGGGGGAATCAAGAGAACCATGGACAAAGAAATTCAGGTACGCCACATGAGGATGTGATGAAGAGACATAACTATGCAACTCAAGCAGAATCAGAGGACTACCATCTCCCACATGCAGAATTTGGCCAATCAAGTTTTGTCAGACCCTCTCCCAGATTACCCTCTTAACCTAAAAATGGATGTGAAGATTTGGTTGCAGACCACCTGTCTAGGCTTAAGCATGAGAATGAAGAAACTAGTTCATTTATTGCTTAGACTTTTCCTGATGAACAACTGAATCAAGTCAAAGATTGTTTGCCTTGGTTCACTGATATTGTTAATTATATTGCAGGAAAGCAGGTTATAGGTTTAGATAGGTAGTAGATGTCATAAAAGGGTTGACGTTTGTTTTCTTCACATCCTTTTCTAGGTTAAGAGAATAATCTGGGAGGGGATGTGATAAGTTGGTACCAGAGCAAAGGTTTTAGGAATCTAGGATCATGCATATTAGTCAAAAGAAAATATTTTTCATAATATATTTAATATCAAGATATATTATAATAACCATGCCTCAACGAAGCGGCAGACTACATAAGCGACATGCAGATGGAACATAGGATGCTATCAATGAACTAGTAGTGGAAAGTGTAGAGTCTGACGGGGAATCTAGTCACCCTCATGCAGATCCTCAGATGGAGGAGTAGATTTTTACTATGATAGCTCAGAGGTTAGCTACCAGTGAAGGATCTATATAGGCAGACTCGAAGAAAAAGTTTGGTACAGGGAGACTAAAGGCCCTAAGTGCCACCACATTTGAAGGCACAACAGATCTAGCAGATGTCAGGGCTTGATTGAATCTTGTATAGAAATGCTTCAGGGTTATGTGGTGCCCTAAGGACCGCAAGGTCAAGTAAGCTGCATTTCTGCTCCAAAAAGAGGCAGAAGACTGATGGAAGATCTTGGATACCAGAAGACAAGGCACATGTGTAGTGAATTGGGAGGACTTTTCTAGAAAGGCATTTCAGGATAAATATTTGTTGGGTTTTATATCCTAAAAACTCGCAGTTTGTAAAATGATAAACATTTTCTATTATCAATATACTTGTTATTGATCTCATAAATTGTATGAAAGTCTAAATCCAATAAACTAAGACCCATGACTATTGTATGAGTACTTGAACTTTATGTGGAGACATAAGAGTGGATCGGGTTCGAGTAAATAGTCAAAATGATCTATGGTACATGAATGAGGTTGGGTACCTTATTCTAGTAACACCATTGGATGCGACTTACTTTGTAGTTGTTACAAAGAGTTGTAAAGTGCTACATACGATGTGATCCTAATTCGTACGTGTTATGACATGAGGAGTAGAGGCATCTTATACAATGAGTTTGCATAAGATCAGGACCAAGAAATAAGTCACTCTTACTTTATAATGTTGTTTACTTTTCAAGACTGGCTATTTCAACTAGATGACCTAGGTAACTCGATCTTAATCCTGAGCTAACTATGAACTTCTGTTTATTCAGGATTGCCCTTAGATTTGCATAGTTGAGGGTTGGCTCAACAGTGCCAGCTCAATAAGACTCCTATTTCAGGGGTAAGACTGGATAGATAGCTGGGGACATATGGTGCAAGACAAAGTTCACTCCTACCTGATTTAAGAATAGGAGAAAGGTTGTTCTCTCAAGTACTGAATTCAGGTCTTGAACAAGGGGCCTCACCCTCTCAATGGGCTGAGAGAGTTTGGTTTGGTGATCGGATCACAAATCAGTTGTTCATTAGAGGATCAGTAGGGACTTGAGGAATAAGATGAAATCTCGGGGATAAAATAGATATTTGACCCAGCCGTTATTACGAACAACCTGTAAAGGGTCGACTTACTAATTATGGTTAAATCATGTGGACAGAATATATCTATAGTGAGGGGAGTGCAACTATGGTAGTGGAATGACTTATTAGTTAACGAATGAGGATTAATTTAGTCTAATGAATTTAGCCGATTAATCTCAGATCATTGGAGGCCATGATCTGTAGGTCCGCTAGGTCTCCCTACTAGTTCGTAATGGACTAGCTTTAGAATAGCGTGATAAGTTAATTTGAAACGTTCAAATTAGAATTAAGGGAATTAGTAATTATATGAGATATAATTACATGTTTAATTTTAGAATTAAACGGAATAGGAGAATTTATATATTT
>NC_052355.1:44867656-44942010 GCF_009727055.1 Benincasa hispida | reverse complement strand
ATATATTTAAATATGATTTAAATATATAAAGATGGATATGTGTTAAAATTAATTTAATATTTGATATTAAATTAATTAAGTTTTTTTTAATAATTAATTTATGAAATTAATTAATTTTTCATTTTTAAAATCAAATAGATTTTTTAAATCAAAATTTGATTTTTAGATAAAATTGAAAAAGGAAAAGAAAACTAAAACATAAAATGGAAAAATGGGTTTTTCCATTATCCATCTTTGAAGTAGCTCACACATGAAGCAACTTCTTGCCTTTGTCTTCTCCAAGCATGAGCTGTAACTCATGCAACTCTTCTCTTTGCATGTTGATTTGTATTATAATGAAGAGATTGAAGTGAAAATCGGGCATACAATGTATAAAGTTTTTCAGAGAAAAACTGGTTTGAAGAATGGTTCTTCAACAAGGTTGCTGCAGTGAGCTATTCTCCTTCATCCTTTGATTCAAGCTTGTTTTGAGTCCCACAACTCAATCTAGAGCACCAAGAGAATAGTGGGGAAGATATTGAGATAGTCTACAACAAGATTGTGAGAAGATTGCAGCTGGAGAAGGAGCTTTGAAGTAGTTCTACAAGAGGTATGTCTTGAAACCCATTTTTCTGCAGAAGCATGCTTTATATTATGTCAAAATTAGTGAATTTGAGTGCTTAGATGATCCTTGTGCTTCCGCTGTTGATACAATCCTACAATATTATCTTGGATATTTATGTGATGCAAAGAGGAACAAGTTCCTAAGACTTATTCAAGGTTCCATAACTATTGTCGAATATGAAAAAAAGTATACAAAGTTATCGAAGTATACTCTTACTATAGTTGCAGATGAATCTGATCGATGTAAGAGGTTCAAAGAAGTATTGCAGAAGAAGATACGTACTCCAGTGACTGCCAGTGTTGATTGGATAGAGTTTTCCAAGCTAGTAGAGATGAGTATGAAGGTAGAGAAGAGCTTGGCAGAGGAAAAAGAAATTATTAGAAGTGGACGTGTTACTCAATAAATAGGTGGACCTCGAGATCATTTCAGTAGGGGAGATTGTAGAAGATTTGTACCAGGAGTGTCTGGTAAGAAGATTTTTAAGCTTCGTTTCGGTGGTCAGTCGACTTCCAAGGATAGCACAGTTGGAGGTATACAGAGACGGGTACGGAAAAGGTCTAGTTATCCAGTAGAGTTTGCTAAGGTTTCTTGTTCAGGGAAACCAAGAGAGTCCACAACCAAATCAACTAGGAAACCACTATGCTAACTGTGGTAAGTACCACTGAGGGCAATGCTACAACGGAGCAAATGTCTGCTATAATTGTGGATAGGCATGCCATTATAAGAGAGAATGTCCTCATCTGATGTAGGAGGATAAGACCAAGCAAAAGTCGACTTCTCAAACCATGAGTCAACCTAAGACAACAACAGTTGGTGGAGAAGGCACTAGTGGGATAAACAAAAGAAACCTGCAGGACGGCCCCATTAGCAAGGGATGGTTTATGCCATGACTCAGTAAGAGGCAAAGGATGCATCAGAAGTCATTACTGGTACACTACTTGCTTGAAATAAACTTGCACACGTGTTGTTAGATCCAAGAGCTATTCATTCTTTTATTTCTAGCATGTTTGTTGTGAGTATGGATAAGAGACTAGAGCCTATGTCTGAAGAGTTATTTAATTACACCATTGTTGGTGATATTCTGATAGTTAGTAACTTATATAGGAGTTGTATGGTGAAGATGTGACCATGATAGTTGATTTGATTCCTTTAGAGCTATAGGAGTTTGATGTCATTATGCGACTGGATTTCTTGTCTAAACATTTTGCTTCCATGGATTTTTATAAGAAGAAGGTTGCGTTTAAGAAGTCAAGAGAAGTGGAGGTTACTTTTAAATGAGACAGGAAAATTCTTCCTACTTATCTAATATCTGTTGTTAAAGTTAAGAAGCTATTGAGCAAATGTAATAAAGTTTACCGTGCACGTGTAATTGGTTTAAAGGTTGATAAACTGAGACTTGAAGACATACCGGTGGTAAGAGAATACTTGGATGTCTTTCCTGAGGAGCTATCAAAGTTACCATTTGATAAGGAGGTAGAGTTTACTATTGATCTGATTCCAAGTATGACTCCTATTTCTCAAGCTCCTTATAGAATGGCACTAAGCGAGTTGAAAGTGTTGGGAATGCCCTAGAACCGGTTTAAGAAGATTGACTGGTTTGACCGGTTTTCTTCAAACTTGACTGGTTCATTTTCAAAATTGTTTTGATTGGCCCGGTTTAGGTAGTTCACATCCGGTTCAAGTATTTTTTTGGTCCGGTTTAGAGTTGTTCAAGTGATCAAGAAGCGGTTTGGAGCTGCCAACTATTTTTTGTAATACATAGAATTTTGTTTACTAAAAAAATGCCAAAACTAAAACCGTATCAGTATGTGTTTAATTGTTTATGTATGTGATGTATGTTATAATTAAATAATTCTTGTATGTGCATATAGTATGCCACGTAGATTTAAAATCTCACCGTAGGAAGCATGTTACATGCATTGAAAGTATGTTATAAATGGTTATAATATATAGTATGAATGTATAAGGTTTCTTTTAATATAAATGTTATATTGAATGCCTTTGATGAATATTGTGGATGTTTAGTATGTCTAATTTTTGTAAGTTGTTATAAAAGGAAATTAGACTTTAAAATCCATAATAAAGATACACAACATGCTCATTTAGGTTAACAAACTAGTTTTAACCATTAAAATAGACTGTTACCTTATAAAATTTAGTTACAAACTCAAATCGGTTCATAGAACTGTCTAAGGCTGGGGGTACTTAAGTTGACGGTTTACGTAATACCTCCTACCTGGGGATTATGACCGAAAGATTGAGCATTGTTAATTGATTTTATGAGCTTGCGTGAGCGGTGTGAGGTTTAAAACTGGTTTAAACACTTAGACAACATAGTGTTATATCCAAATATAAATGTTATACTTGGATAAAAATAATATAGACGTAGGTTGTGAAAAAGTTAGCCGGTTTTAACCTAAGTAAATAGATAGCCAAACATTTAGAACACTTCGGTGGGAGATTAAAAATATATTTGATATATAGTTATTAGCTCTCACATCCTTTAGAATTCACACCGTGAGATCCATGCTCGTCTTCGTGTCGCTTTTACCATGACTACTCCATATGGAAAGTGTTTGCATGGGTCAATAACTAGGTGAATGGGGGAAGTAGTTCATATTAAGTGGGTGAAGGAAATGTGTTAACAATGTCCTACGGTCTCCTCCATTAGTTTGAATCGTGAGATTCCTATGTTGCGCCTGCTGTCGTTTTTAGGCGGCATTAGTTAGTCGTTAACCACGGTAATCCCCACGGAAGGTTGTAACATAGGATTCGGAACAACCCAAGCTTCAGTAATGAATAGGGTCTTATAGTTCTGTCTTGGATATTGTCTTCCATTCGTACCGTTCTATAAGATCTGAAAATGGCGGGTCACACTTACAAGAATTACTAATTGTTAGTAAAGATCTTGACTGAAAACGATAACCAAAAGAACTATAGGAGTAAAGAGTTACTCTGATATAGTATTTGGTTAAGAATTGTCTTACTTCAGTGAAGGAATTGTTGACTGCCCCACGGTAACAACTGTTCTAAATCACTAAAGTATCATTGCAAATAAATAAAGATTTATTGGGTACTTTGTTAATTTTGCTAAATTTTGATTTAAATGCATAAAGTTTAATAGAATTTGTTTAAATTTTTTCAGCAATGTCGAATTCAATTATACAACTACTAGCTTCCGATAAGTTTAACAGTGAAGGATATTCAAACTGGAAATCCAACATCAATACGATATTAGTTGTGGATGATTTGAGGTTTGTGTTGACGAAGGAATTTCCTCCAGTTCCCAATACATCAGTGAACCGAAATGTTCAGGACATCTATGATCGGTGGGTTAGGGCTAATGAAAAAGCTCGAGCCTACATTTTAGCAAGTATATCCAATGTACTTAATAAAAAACATGAGGTAATGCCCACCGCCTGTGAGATAATGGCGTAGCTTCATGAGATGTTCGGGCAACTGTCACCCTTTTTTTGACATGAAGCCATTAAGTATGTCTATAGTACTTGCATGAAAGATGGTTCTAATGTTAGAGAACATATTCTCGATATGATGGTCCATTTTAATATTGCTGAGGTTCATGGTGCGATGATAGATGAGATGAGTCAAGTAAGTATGATATTGGAATCTCTCCTGGAAAGTTATCTACCTTTCAGAACCAATGTTGTTATGAACAAAATTACTTATAATTTGACCATGTTGTTGAACGACTTACAGACGTATCAGTCTATGATGAAACTTAAGGAAAAAGAAGTAAATGTTATTTCTCGATCTAAGAAATTTTTTAAGGGGTCGACGTTTGGAACAAGACCCACTGATAAAAAGAAGTCTGCACCTTCTTTTTCAAAAGATAAATTTGTAAAAATGAAGAAGAAGGGTTAAGGGAATAAGAAAACACTGCTAAGAAAAACAAAAACAAAAACAAGACTCCCAAAGGAAATGTTTCCATTGCGGAGAGGATGGGCACTGGAAGCGTAACTGCCCAAAGTATTTGGCTGAAAATAAAGAGGGAAAAGGCGAAACAAAGTAAATTAGATTTACTAGTAGTTGAAACATGTCTAGTGGAGAATACTCACCTAACTTGGATATTAGATTCAGGTGCTACTAATCATGTTTGCACTTTTCTATAGGAAAGTAGTTCTTGGAGAGAACTTTTTGAACAGGAAATGACTTTCAAGATGGGGATGGGTGAAGTCATTTCAGCTCAGTAGTGGGAGATGTCAAGTTATCTTACTTAAGAATGTGTATTATGTACCTAAGATGAAAAGAAACTTAATCTCTATTTCCTATTTGTTAGAAAATATGTACAGAATATCTTTTGAATCTAATGAAGTGTTTGTTTTTTCAAGAGGTGTTCATATTTGTTCTGCAAGACTTGAAAATAATTTGTACATATTAAAACCAACTGAAGCAAAGACCATTCTAAATATAGAGATGTTTAAAACGGCTGTGAATCAAAATAAAAAACAGAAAGTTTCTCCTAATGCCTATCTTTGGCACCTCGGACTTGGTCACATTAATCTCAATATGATTGAGAGATTAGTAAAAAAACGGTCATAAAATGACAAAAAGATCTTTTTCGGACAAAGGTCTTTATGCCAAAGAGCCTCTCGAACTTATACATTCAAACCTATGTGGTTCGATTAATGTAAAAGCACGAGGAGGCTATCAGTATTTTGTCAATTTTATTAATGATTACTTGAGATATGACTACATTTACTTAATCAGTCATAAGTCTAAAACTCTTAAAAAGTTCAAAAAATTTAAGACCGAGACAGAAAATTTGTTAAGTAAGAGAATTAAAACACATCGATCTGATTGAGGTGGTGAGTATATGGATTTACAATTCCATAACTATCTAGTAGATCATGGAATTCAATCCCAGCTCACAGCACCTGGAACACCATAAAAAAACGATGTTGCAAAAATGAGAAATTGAACCTTGTTAGACATGGTTCGATCAATGTTGAGTTATGCTCAGTTACCTTAATCCCTTTGGGGGCTTGCAGTGCAAACTGTTGTATATATTGTAAACATTGTTCCTTCAAAAAGTGTTTAAGAAACACCATATGAATTGTGGAAAGGACGCAAAACTAGTTTACGTCATTTCCATATCCGGGGTTGTCCAGCACACATGTTGGTACAAAATCCTAAGAAATTGGAAACACGTTCAAAGTTATGCCTCTTTGTAGGATACCCTAAAGAAACAAAAGGAGAATTGTTTTATGATCCCCAAGAAGACAAATTATTTGTATCGACAAATGCTACATTCTTGAAAGAAGATCATATTAAATATAATCTACCTCGTAGTAAACTAATATTGCAAGAAATGATCAAAGATACTATAGAAATATCAACAAGAGTTGTTGATCAAGCTAGTCCATCAACAACTGTTGTTGTCCTGTCACGTCCATCTCAAAAGTTGAGTATGCCTCAACGTAGTAGGAGGGTTATTCAATAACCTGAACACTATATGGGTTTAACAGAAACTTAAAACATCATACATGATGATGGATTAGAGGATCCATTACCCTTTCAAAAGGCAATGGAAGATGTTGACAGGGAACAATGGATAAAAGCCATGGACGTTGAAATGGAGCTTATGTACTTCAACACTATCTGGGAGCTTGTAGATCAACCACATGAGGTTAAACCTATAGGTTGAAAATGGATCTACAAGAGAAAACGAGACCAAACTGGCAAGGTGCACACCTATAAAGCCAGACTCATGGCAAAAGGTTTTACCCAAAGAGAAGGGGTTGATTATGAAGAAATTTTTTCTCCTGTTGCCATGATAAAATCGATTAGAATACTTCTATCCATTGCCACATATTATGACTATAAAATATGGCAAATGAATGTCAAGACAACTTTTCTGAACGGCCATCTTGATGAAAGTATTTTTTATGTCTCAACCAGAAGGGTTCATCGAACAAGGACAGGAACAGAAAGTCTGTAAGTTTAAATAATCCATTTATGGGTTAAAACAAGCTTCAAGATCCTGAAATATATAGATTTGATATTGCAAAAAAATCTTATGGCTTTGAACAGCATGTTGACGAACCTTGTGTATACACTAAGATAATCAACAAGACTGTAGCATTTTTAGTTCTTTATGTTGATGATATCTTGCTCATTGGGAATGAGGCAAGCTTCCTTACTGGCGTAAAGAGATGGTTAGTAACACAATTCCAAATGAAAGATTTGGGTGATGCTCAATACATTCTAGGAATCCAGATCTTTCGGAAACGAAAGATTAGAACCCTAGCACTATCTCAGGCATCTTATATTGATAAGATGTTGTCAAGATATAATATACAAAATTCTGAAAAATGTATGTTACCTTTTAGACATGGAATTCATTTGTCAAAGGAACTGTGTCCTAAGACCCCTCAAAATGTTGAGGAAATGACAAGAATTCCATACGCATCTGCAATTGGGAGTTTGATGTACGCAATGTTATGTACACGTCCTGACATATGCTTTGCAGTTAGAATCGTCAGCAGGTTCCAATCCAATCTAGGACACAGTCGTTGGATTGCTGTAAAAAACATCCTCAAGTATCTAAGGAAAACGAGAGACTATATGCTTGTGTATAGACCTAAGGATTTGATCCTTACCGAAGACGCTGGTTCTGATTTCCAGACTGACGTGGATTCAAGGAAATCTACTTCAGGATCAGTTTTCACTCTCAATAGAGGAGCTATAGTTGGAGAAGCATTAAGCAAAGTTGTATCATTGAATCCACAATGGAAGCAGAATACGTAGCCACATGTGAAGCCGCTAAAGGAGCAGTATGCCTACACAAATTCTTGGCTGATTTAGAAGTAGTTCCAGATATGCACCAACCTATCACATTGTATTATGACAATAGTGGTGTTGTTGCCAACACCAAAGAACCAAGGAGTCACAAACGTGGAAAATATATTGAGAGAAAGTACCATCTCATCAGAGAGATAGTACACTTAGGAGACGTGATCATCACAAAGATAGTCTCTGAAGACAATCTTGCTGGTCCATTTATGAAAGCTTTCTTGGCTAAAGTGTTCAAGGGCCACTTGGTTGGACTAGGACTCCGAGCAACATAATCTAGGGCAAGTGGGAGAATATCTATGGTATTAGAGATGCCCTAGTTTATTGTATTTTCCCTTTATGTTTCTCAACATTGTATTATATATATTTTTTCTCACTGGAGTTTTAGTCCAAATGGGAGATTATTGGAAATGTCCTAGAACTCGTAGTTCGTAAATTTTGGGTTAAACATTCTATTTATCAATAAAGTATTATTGAGTATCTTATTCAATAAAGTTGTTGATTTTGCATTCTATTATGAAAATCCAATAAACATATCCATGATTATAGTATGAATACTTTAACTTTATGTGTTGACATAAACAGGATCAAGTTAATAGTATATAGCCTAAATGGTCTATAAGTAAATGGATAAAATTGGGTATCTCATCCTGGTAACACAATTGGATGCGACCCATTTTGTATAGGTAATACAGATGACATGATCCACAGATAATTCATGTAGAGACATGTGAGTGGAGGCATCCTATGCAATGAGTTTTCATACAGACTACACCACGAAATAGTCATTTTTCTTTATAACGATCGTTTTCTATTAAAACTGACTATTTCATAACTTAGGATAACTCGATCTTAATCTTGAGCTAGCTATGAACTCCTGTTTATTCGAGATTATCATTTGATCTGCATGGGTAAGAGTAGTCCAACAACACTGCTCAATAAGCCTTCCATTTTGGGGATAAGACTGGATGGATAGCTGGGGACATTGCCTTGCAAGATGAAATTCACTCCTACCCATTTTAGGGTTAGCAGATAGGTTGTTTTCTTAAGTGTTGATTTCAGGTCTTGAACAATAGGGGCTCTACTTCTCATGATAGAGAAGGACATGATTCATAAGTAGTATTATGAATAAAAAATTGTTCATTGGAGGGTCAATGGGAACTTAAGGAACAAGATGTATTTACAAGGATAAAACGATAATTTTGACCTAGTTGTAATTACAAACAATCTGTGAAGGATCGACTTACTGATTATGGTTTATATGGACAGAAATATATCTACAGTGAAGAGAGTGCAACTATCGAGCTATAGTGGTGTGTCTTGATAGTAAACGAATAATAATTAATTCAATTAAAGATTTTTAACGAATTAATTACAAATCATTAGAGCTCATGATCTTTAGGTCCATTAGGTCCCTCTACTAGCTCATTAAATTGGAATAACAAATTGAGTATTGATGTGTGAAATTAGGGTTATGAATTTGAAACTTTCAATATCATTTTAAGGGGTTTTCGATTGATTGTATACGATACAATTATAAACGTTTAATTTAATTGAAATTAAAAAAAATTAGAAATTTAATTAATATTTAAATTATGATTTAAATATAAAATTGATTTATTGGTGATATTGATATTTTATTAATTTAATATTTAGATATTTACTATTATTTTAATTGAAAAGTTTAATAAAAATCAATAAAAATTAGTTTTATTTAAATTAATTTTATAAAACTAATTTTAAAAATTAAAATAAAAAAGTGATTTTTGAAATCATTTTAAGTTAGTGGATTTTTCCAATTTTGGGAAAAATCTACTAACCTCATTTTGATGGATTATCACCAAAATCCATTTGTAAATTGATATGATCACCAAGCTGGAGTTGCCCTTCATGCAATCCTGTATAATTGCATCAATTCTACCTATATATAGAAGCTCCATGCATGAAGATCATTAAGCAATATGAGTTTTACTTGCTGATGTAAAAACCTGAAAAACCCTACACACCCCTAACTTGTTCTTCATCAATTCAACTTGGTCTAAGTGTTTCCACCATGGGTTCCAGCTTGAGCATAGTAGAGAAGATCTCGGTAGTAGTCCTCTTGAAGTTTCAAGCTCTATTATGGTGGATTTTGGCTGAATTTGTGAAGGAAATCTTCAAAGGTAATATATGTTTCAAACCCTCTTTTGAATATCATATGAACAACATGCTTAAAACTCAAATTAGATGTAGTTTAAGTGCTTATTGATTCTGAAGTCTTCCGTTGCATGATATTTCATTCCTTCAGAAAGAGTTGAAAACTCTTCTATAGGAGTTAGTTGAAAAGGGGTAGATTCGACTTAGTGTATCTCTATAGGTTGTACTGGTGTTATTTGTAAAGAAGAAGGACGATACACTTAGGATATATATTGATTACTGATAACTAATTAAGGTAACGATACGTAACAAGTATCCCTTACCTTGTATAGATGATTTGTTTGATCAACTAAAAGGTGCTTCAATATCTTCAAAGATTGACTTAAGGTCGGGATATCATCAATTAAAAATCAAGGAGTCAAATGTCCCTGGGTGGCTTTCAAGACTAGGTATGGACATTATGAATTTTTGGTGATGTCGTTTGGATTAGCAAATGCACCAACAATATTCATGGACCTTATGAACTGTGTGTTCAGTCCATATCTAGATCAGTTCATGATTGTCTTCATAGATGATATATTGATGTATTTTAAGAGTAAGAAGAAGCATGCTGAGCACCTCAGAGTAGTGTTATGATGGTGTGTGACAGGAAGCTATATGCCAAGTTTAGTAAATCTAATTTTTTTCTTGACCAGGTTTAACTTTGGCTTAACGTGGATCCTCAGAAGACAGAAGCTATAGTTAAGTTGGAACGACCCATTACTGTAACAGAAGTTTTTAGTTTTCTAGGTTTAGTAGGTTATTACCAATGATCTGTGGAAGGCTTCTAAAAAATAACACTTCCACTGAAAAGTCTAATAAAGAAGAATGCCCGATTTGAATGGATAGATGTATGTAAACAGAGCTTTAAAGAGTTTAAGAAGAGGCTTGTGATGGCACCACTACTAACTCTTCCTGCTTCGGGGAAGGAGTTTGAGATTTACTATGATGCTTTGCATCAAGGTTTAGGTTGTGTTCTTATGCTAGAAGGAAGAATGGTTACTTATGCTTTAAGGCAGCTAAGGAAGCGTGAGTGCAATTACCTGACACATAATTTAGAGTTAGCAGCCGTAGTTCTAACCTTGAAAATCTGGAGACGTTACTTGTTTGGTGAGCAATGTCATATCTGAAGGATCTCTTAACGAAGAATTCCATGAGTGCATTCAGATCGCTCCAATTTCACAGTGACCGAAATATACCGTATACATTCAAACGCACAGTTATGCAAACAAACAGTAATTAATGGCATGCTTTGAACAACAAAATGACAAGAGAGAGAGTTCTCATACCAGTTGAAGACGCTCTTCTAACTATGGAACTTAACGTAGCGACAGACCTCTATCCGATCAACCAACGGCCAGCAGATGCATTGACTATAGCAGCACAAACAATCGAAAACACATGAACGTAGTGGGGGCGACACCACAAAAAATGAGCCTTAGTTATTCTCGGAGTGAGAACCCAAAGCGTGGTCTTTGGTGAGTTTGGTAGAGGTAAGAGGAAAAACTGATCGTGTAGGCAATAAGCAAGTGGGAGAGAATATGAAGCTATCGCATAGCAAAATGCTTATAGCTTAGAAGAAACTACATGATCGTGTAGATTCTATTGAACGATCGTTTAGAAAATAGTAGGCGATCGTTTAGCAAACACGACACACTATACGATCGTTTAGGAAAGCTAACCGATTGTTTAGAACTTAGTATGCGATCGTTTAGGCACTAGGTAGGCGATCGTTTAGGCGCTGAGTGACTATCGTATAGGCTCTCGAGTTTAAGCGATCGATTACGTTTTCACATCAACGCAAATCTTCGATCTTTTTTTTTTCAGAATCATTCAAAATGAAACAAATTTCATTTTTATTCATCGGTTACAATAACCGACGCTGTTCCCTACTAACGCACGTCTAAGAGATATTTTAGGTTAATTATCATATAATTAACCAATTAAATTAATAATAAATATAATCATATTATATATTTACCATATAATTTGATATCACATTTCTACTATAGTAATTTCTCCTTTACTTGATATAAATCATATTTATTTATGATTTCTTCCAAAATAATGTATCTTACACATTTAGCCAATTATATCATATACAATTAACTAGTCCAATTATATCATATATAATCGAACTTCCTCTTGTCAATTTGAATATTTCAAATTAACCCAAACACTGATTCTCGAATTTATCCAAGCTACCCAGGAGACCTAATGGACCTATGGCTCGAAGCTCCAATGGTTCGTGAATAGTTGACTACACTCTTTAGCCACGAGATCCACCATCCGTTAACTGTCAGACATTCCACTAAAGACCAACAGCTGAACTCTTCTTACCACAAATATATTTCTGTGTCCATCGGATATAACCAATCATGAGTACGATGACCCTTCACAGATGCTCGTAAGTACAGCTAGGCCAAATTATTGTTTTGCCCCTGTAGTTACATCTCACTCTTTAAGTACCATTGATTCCTCTAATAAATAATACAACATAGTCCAACTATGTTTGAACACCTTTCGGGCCAAGAGAAGGTGTGTGGCGCCACATCGTTCAAGTCCTGGAATCAGCCCTTAAGAGAGCTATCTATCTACTTACCCCTGCTCGGGGAAGAAGTGAATTCCATCTTGTGTAGCTGAGTTCCCAGCTCCTAAATCAGACGAATCTCTAAAATGGTAGGTTTGAATCGGCGACCTGGCCACTCGCACCCATACAAATCAAAGGACTGCCCTCAATGGCAGGAGTTCCCAACTCACTCAGGATTGAGGTTATGTTACCTATGGTCATCCTAGTGAAGTGAAGTCTCTATCATGAACGGTGTTATATAACTAGACGTTAACACTTTGTGGTTAGGTCTTATACAAACTCTTTGTATAGGACGCCCCCGCTTGCATGTCCCTAACACAAATGATCAGGATCAGACCATCTGTGACAAGTCACAACACTTGTGACTATTTCAAAAAGCGGGCCGCATCAGCAACGTTACCGGGATAAGATTTCCTTCCTATATCCATATACTACAGACCATTTTGGTTATCGCTCAAGATATGATCCACTTGTATGTCACCACATACATGCTTGAGTTACATACAGATAACTAGGGATTTTAAGTTTATTGGTTTGTGATAAAGCAAATAAAACATGCAACTGAGCAAAATACATGATGTGAAGTAAAATATTATATATTATACAACACAAGCGTTCGTACAAACTATTTACAAACTACAAGACACGAGACTTTAAGGCATCAACCCCAACAATATCTACACTGATCATAAGAGCTTGAAATATATCTTTAATCAGAAAGAGTTGAATTTGAGACAAATAAGATGATTAGAATTGATTAAAGATTATGATTGTACGATAAAGTATCACTTAAAGAAAGCCAATGCGTGATAGCAGATGCATTAAGTAGGAAGTCTAAGCAACTTAAGGTTTCACTTAATGCCATTAGTTCATTATTGTTAAGGGAGCTGAAGAGTTTCAATGTCATTTTATCGGTAGGTGCAGTGGGAGGTTTATTTGCTCGTTTCCAAGTGAGACCTACTTTGATGGATGATATAATCAAGGGAAAACCAGGAGACCCAATACTCAAAAAGTTAGCAGAAGAGGTGAATCTCAAACAAAGAACAAATTATGTGTTGAGACATGATAAAGCCTTAATGAAACATGATAGACTATGTGTTTCTAATGAGTTGGCCTTGAAGAATGCAATCCTAGAAGAAACCCATAGTTCAGCTTATACTATGCATCTAAGAAGCATAAAGATGTATAGAACTTTAAAGAAGTCTTACTGGTGGTTAAGAATGAAACGTGAAATAGCTGGGTGAAAGTGGGAACATGTGACAATGGATTTTCTATTCGGACTTCCTCAGACACTAAGTGATTATGATGGTAGATGGATGATTGTAGATAGGCTCACTAAGATAGCCTGGCTCTTGCCAGTAAAGGTAACATTTACACTTGATAAATTGGCCAAACTATATGTGGACAGGATTGTGAGTCAGTATGGAGCTCCAGTGTCAATTGTATTTGATGGAGATTCGAGGTTTATTTCCAAATTTTGGCCTAGCTTGCAGGAGGTACTTGGAACTAAATGACATTTCAGTATAACTTTCCATCCTCAAATAGACGGTCAGAAAGAGAGGACTATATAGACATTGAAGGACATACTACGAGCCTCTGTGCTCAGTTTAAAGGAATTTGAGATTTGCATTTACCTTTAATGGAATTTACCTACAACAAAAGTTATTATTCCAACATTGGAATGACACCCTATGAGGCATTGTATGGCAGATAGTGTAGAACAATTGTATGCTGGGATGAAGTGGGAGAAAGAAAGTTGATAGGGCCAGAGTTGGTCCAAGTTACTTCAGAGAATATAAAGCTAATCAGAGAGAAACTGGAGACAGCGCAAGACAGACAGAAAAGTTATGCAGACAAAAGATGAGGAGACTTGAAATTTAAGGTTAGAGATAAATTTTTCCTCAAATTATCTCCGTGGAAAGGTGTTCTATAGTTTGGGAGGAAAGGAAAACTAAGTCTGAGGTATATAGGACCCTATGAGATCCTAGAACGTATTGGACCATTAACTTACAAGTTAGCATTACCTATGGAATTGTTTAGAATTTATGATGTGTTCCATGTGTCACTATTGAAAAATTACGTTCCAGATCCAGCTCATATACTTGAGTCTCGACCAATGCAACTAAAAGAGAACTTATCATACGAGAAGGAACCTGTTCAAATCCTCGACAGAAAAGAACAGGTATTAAGAAACAAGGCTATACCATTGGTTAAGGTCCTATGGAGAAATCACATAATTAAAGAGGCTACTTGGGAGAGTGGAGATCAAATGATAACTAATTACCTTAAGTTGTCTTCTGATAGCATTCACTGAATTTTGAGAACGAAATTCCAATAAAGGGGTTATAATTTGTAAGCCCTAAATCCCTACTATTTATTTTTTAGTTTAAATTAAGTTCAATGTCTTATTTGGGGATTAAACAACCTAAATATCTAGGATGGTTGAGGGTAAATGACTAAATTTAAACCTAAAGAAGTTTAAGTTGGAAAATTTGGAAGTATGATAGTTGGAGGGAATTGTTAATTTTGGATAGGTTAAACCCAAATTGAAAATGTCCTAAATGTGTATAAATTGGTTAATTAGATCGAAGTTTGAAAATTTTCTAAGTCTTGTTAATTGTGTTGATCAAGTGAAAGGAAGGTGTTAATGAGGTGAAGTTAGAATTAATTTTGGGATTAAACGTTTTGGAGTAATTAAAAGAAAATTTTGTAGTAATTTAATTAATTGATTTATTGGAGTAAATTATAAGGAAATTTAAAATGGAATTATTAAAATATTTGAAATAAAGAAAATTAAGGGGAAATAAGAAATAAAATAGAAAACAAAGGATAATGGCTGAAGTAGGAGGTGGCAATAGGTGATTTGAAGATAGAAAGTTGCAGTCAGTGGGTTTGTTTCACTCGATTAAAGGACGTCGATGCCTCCAAGTTCATCGTGTCATTTCTGATTTTCTTTGACCAAAATACAGAGGAATGAACTAGGGAGACAATCGAGGGCTGCTAGATCAATTGGAGCACGAGAAGTTGATGTTTTTGATGAAAAATTGAAGGTTGCTAAAAAGTCTGCAAGTATAAGGGCTTCTAAGTCATCAAGGTTGATTTCAAGGTATTCAAGGAATTTTAAAGCTCTAAATTCTTAGGTTAGCTAGCTAAGAGGTTGCTTATGAGTTTTATGAAAGAAATTTGGAGTGATTTGGTTTAAAATTGATAGAATTAGAGCTGAAATTGTATGGGCGTGTTATTGTTGAGAAACAGAGAAGGTCACCAGGCTGTCGACTGAAAGGGGTGTCTCTCGTGCGCGCCTTACCTATCACCCACGTCGTCCAGTGCGCGCACACAGTGCACCATACACACACCTTTCATGCATCTGCCCTACCTCTAGTGGCCATTCACGTGCCTTAAACACACCCAGACACGCCCATGGGTGTGGTTTGCCACCCATCTCACGCCCAACCTTGCCCATGTGCATGCTCTCCCACCTATCCCACGCCCAACCGCATGCCTGCCAGCATTTTTGACACCCATTAGCCCTAATTTGAATTGTTTGAAGCTTGCAAGTAATTTTTAGGGCCATTTGGATGTTTTTGGAATATTTTGGCCTTGAAATGCACAAATTTGGGTCTTAAGCTAATTTTAGGATATTTTAAAATCATTTAAGGTTAAAGGTGCTAAAACCCTAAATTAAAGATATTTTGAGTTAAATGGGATTTAAGGGTATTTTAGTTGAAGTTATGGATTATTTAAGCTAAATAATTGTTTAGGGAGTAACCCTCAGCTTGTGATATGATTTTCAGGCCAAAAAAAGATAGCTGAAGCATACAAGCCCGATGGAACAAATCGGTGATCGTGAGTGACAAAATGTTTTAAAAGTGAGTTCATGAATATTACCAAAACATTATTTCCTTTGATATAAAATTTTTTCTTGATGCTATGATGATAATGGTTTATTTACCCTAAGATTCATGATTTAACTCTTCAAAGGATATGACTTAAGCATATTTATGGGACTTGAATCTTACTAGCATAATTTGAACCAATATGTTTCTGAGGAGAACTATTTGTTATTCATGTCTATAATATGTGTACAGTATCTGGATATTTAAGCATAGTTTTATGAACTCTTGAATCATGTACCCTAATATAAAGACTCCCAATATTCAAGGAGATGAAGATATCCGAGAAGTTGAGAGAATGGTTATATTATAGGTATTTGAGACCCATCTTGACACACACATTAGACCATGTGTAAGGGTGCTTCACCTTTTGGGGGCATTTTTAGTGCACGTACGAGAGTTATTGACGCTGATTGTAATGAGATTACTCTACATCAGCTAAGGTTATTGACATTGAGTGTATTAAGCTTGCTTTACCTCAACTAAGGTTCAGGGTACAAGTTTTTTTTTTATAATGTTTTATGAAATTTGAGATTTACAAGTTTTATATATGTTTTATGAATTATGAGGTTTACAAGCATGGGATTCCATGTTCCAGGGTTCTTTCGATATTCTTGGTTTCTCATTGACTATTAATGTTTTCGAGTATGTTTATACTTGAGTTCTCGGAGCCTAGCTTACAGCTGTCAATCTGCCACATCTCCAAATTCTTAAATAGCTCATAAATCATTTAGGTTCATATCATATGTTCTGTTTCTCTGAGATTATGTATATACTAGTGGGGATGAAAGGAATCCTTCTGTCTGTTAATAACTTTTAAATGTTGTTATATGATAGGCCTACTTAGATTATTGGAATTCCGATTTCTATAAGGCTTAACTATGAGTTGATTGCACATTTATATACAACTGTTTATCACATCTTCCAGGAGCAGGAAAACAGGTTATAGGTTTAGATAAGTAGTAGATGTCATAAAAGGGTTGACATTTACTCTCTTCACATCCCTTTTTAGGTTAAGAGGGTAATCTGGGAGGGGATGTGATAGGTTTCCCAATTGGCCAGCACGGTTAGCAGGTTAGACACCTAACATAGGAAGCTCCTTTCCCAACCAGTGTCTGATGTTAGTAAAATTATTGTCATTTCCATAGTTTGTTGCATTGAAAGCTTCCTAATGCCTGTTGTTAAGCCTAATGTTGAACCAACTGAGGTGGTGAGTAAAAAAGATGTTGATAAGACCAGCCTGCCCAGAAGATGTTAGGTAAGATTAGATCCAACTTTGAATTTAAACTCTTACATTCTTGTTACTCCTTTCCCTAGTATGTTGGTTATTGCTAAGGGAGTTGCACAAGAGGAAGAGGTGAAATCTGTCCATTCTTCTGGAGACAAGAGCCCTACTCTAAAGCATAAGAAAGTTTGGGTTGAGGTTCCTACAAAGGAAGATAAGAAAGAGGATAAACAGAAGGCAATTCTTCCAGGTAACTTACCTTTTAAGCATGAGGACCCAATTATGTTTTTTGTGCCCTATCAGATAGGGACTAGGAAATTTTTGTTGGATTTTATGTCCTAAAACTTGCAGTTTGTAAAAGATAAACATATTCTATAGTCAATAAACTGATTATTGATTCTATTAATTTGCATATGTAAAAGTCTAAATCCATTAAACTAAGATCCACGAATATTATATGAATACTTGAACTTTATGTAGAGACATAGAGATGAATCAAGTTTGAGTAAATAACTAAAATGATCTATAATACAAGGTTTGGTACCTTATTCTGGTAACACTATTAAATGCGGCCTACTCTATAGCTATTACAAGTTGTTGTAAAGATACTACAAACGAAGTGATCCAGATTCGTTCATGTATTGACATAAGGAGTGAAGGTGTTCTATGCAATCAGTTTGCATAAGATCGGACCAAGAAATAAGTCACTCTTACTTCATAACGTTGTTTACTGTATAAGACTGACTATTTCACTCAGATGACCTAGGTAACTTGATCTTAATCCTGAGCTAACTATGAACTTCTGTTTATTCAAGATTATCCTTAGATTTGCATAGGTGAGGATTGGCTCAACAGCGCCGACTCAATAAGCGTCCCATTTCAGGGGTAAGATCAGGTAGATAGTGGGACATAGGGTGCAAGAGGGGATTCATGCCCACTTGATTTAGGGATAAAAGAAAGGTTGTTCTCTTAAAGTACTGAATCCAGGTCTTGAACAAGAGGTCCCACCCTTTCACTGGGCTGAGAGGGATTTGGTTCAGTGACTAGATCACAAACCAATTATTCATTAGAGGATCAGTAGGAACTTAAGAAACAAGACGTAATCTCGGAGGTAAAACAGACATTTTACCCAGCTGTTATTACGAACAACCTGTGAAGGGTCGACTTACTAATTATGGTTAAAACATGTGGACATAATATATCTACAGTGAGGGGAGTGCAACTATGGACTTTAGTGGAATGATCCATTAGTTAACGAATGGGAATTAATTCAGTGCAAAGAGTTTAGCCAATTAATCTTGGATCGTTAAGCCCATGATCTGTAGGTCCGCGAGGTCCCCCTATTAGCTCATAAATGGATTAGCTTTAGAGTTGCGTGATAAGTAAATTTGAAACGTTCAAATTAGAATTAAACGGATTTGGAGAATTAATTAATATTTAAATATGATTTAAATATTAAATTCATGAAAATGGAATTTATGTAAAATTAATTTAATATTTGATATTAAATTAATTAGAATTAATTAAATTGTTTAATTAATTATTTATTATTAATTTTATTAGAAAATTAATTGATGAAATTAATAAATGTTTTCAGTTTTGAAAATCTAAATGATTTTAGAAATCAAAATTGAAATTGAAAAATACAAAATGGAATTATGGTTTTTTCCATTATCACCTTCAACTAGCTCACACTAAACCCACTTAAGATTTGCTTCAAATCTCCAAGCATGAGCTGCATCTCATGCAACCATCTTATTTGCATGAGAGTTCTGCAATAAATAGAGAAGATGGAAGTGGAATTGAGGCATGCATCAATAGAGTTTTTGCCTGAAAAATTCGAGTTGAAGAAAGGTGTTCTTCAAGTGGATGGTGCAGTGAGCTCTTCTCCAAATTTCCTTCATTCAAACTTATTTTGAGTCCCACAACTCAATCTAAAGCTCTAAGAGAATAGTAGAGAAGATCTTAAGGTGGTTCACAAGAAGAATTGAAGAAGATTTGTAGCTGAATTTGAATTTCAAGAGATTCTACAAAGGTATGACTTGAAACCCTCTTATTATTGTATGAGCATGCTTTATTTACAACCAAAATGAATGAATTAGAATGCTTACTGATCCTTGTTACTTTCACTGCATGCTGATATACTCCTTAAATTGGTATCAGAGCATCATTTAAGCATTCAATTTGGTTTAATTTTGGCATTGTGGGTGTTTTTTCATGAGATATATGAAAATGGTGAACTGATATGGTTTTCAGAGTTTTGACTTTTAATTTCTCTTTGATTCCTTGATTAAATTTGTAATTGGCTATTGTTTGATGAGCTTGTCTATAATTTATTTGGAGTCATTAATATTGAAATTAAGATGTAATTGAAGAAAGTCGAGTTGCAGTTTCCAAATCGTCAGCTTCTGCCCAGGTAGCGTTGCAATGTTGCCCTTAAACGTTGCAATGCTTCTCAAAGTTCAAGCGAGATTCCTGTTCAAAACCAGGGACAGTGAGATTTACAATAGGTAGTATTGCGACGCTGCCCTTGAGCACTACAATGCTACTAAAAAATCCAGCGAGATTACCATTTGAAGTTCAAGCGAGAGCGAGATTTCCATTCAAGTGAGAGCGAGATTTTCACAATTCCAGCAAGATTTCATGCACAAGCAGCGAGATTTCAAGTTTCAAGTAAGATTTTGTTTTGAATGAGATTCTGATGGAATTTTTTAGCGAGATTTTAAGTTCAAGCGAGATTTTGAATCAAGTTTGAGCGAGATTTCTAGTTCGAGCGAGATTGTAATAGAATTTCGAGCGAGAGATCAAGTTTGAGTAAGATTTTGAATCAAGTTCGAGTGAGATTTCGAGCTAGGAGCGAAAGATCAAGTTTGAGCGAGATTTTTTTAATCGGTTTGACGAGTTTGATCAGTTGACTGAATGAGGACCATCGAGGATTGATCGGTTTGACCAATTTTCTTCAAACTTGACCCGGTTCACCTTAAAAAATGTTTTGATTGGTCCGGTTGAAATGGTTCTCATCCGGTTCAAGCTGTTTGGGTCCGATTTGGAGTGGTTCAAGCGATCCAGAAGCGGTTTGGAGCTATTTCTTGTTGTTTTGTATTTCTTAGGCCTTTGTTTGCTTGTTTATGCCAAAACTAAAACCATATCAGTATGTGTTTAATTATTTATGCATGTGATGTATATTATAATTAAATAAATCTTGTATGTGCATACAGTGTGCTATGTAGATTTAAAATTCCATTATAGGAAGCATGTTACATGCATATATATATGTTATAATATGTTATAATATATAGAATGCATGTTTATGGTTTCTGTTATTTAATATAACTGTTATATTAAATTTAGAATGCCTTTGATGCATGTTGTGGATGTAAAGCATGTCTAATCTTTATAAGTTGTTATAAAATTGAGTTAGACATTAAAATCCATAACAAAGATAAGTTACATGCTCATGTAGGTTAAACACTTGTTTTAATAGTTAAAATAGGTTGTTATCTTATAAATCACAGTTACAAACTCAACTGGTATATAATCCTATCTAAGGCTGGGGGTACATAAGTTGACGGTCTACGGAACACCTCCTACCTGGGGATTATAGTATGAGGTAATAAAATGGTTTATCACCTAGACATTGTAAGTTAAAATCCAATTATAAACGTTATACTTGGATGAACCACTTAGAACTTAAGGTTGTTTTAATTAGCCGAAAAGAACTTAAGTATATTTTTACCCATATTAATAGAACACTTCAGTGGGAGTTTAATAATTTATATATGATAAAGTTATTAGAACACTTTAGTGGGAGATTAATAACATATACGATACGTTATTTTTAGCTTTCACGTCTCTAGAGTTCACAATTGAGATTTAAGCGGTACTTCGTGTCACCCTAGGAGTGACCTCCATACGAAAAGTATTTTTTAACATAAATCTAGATTTCGATGAAAAAGGGGAAGTCGTTCAAATATAAATCAAATATATGATAAATAGATTTCAACTGCCACATCTTTACATAGTTCAAACCGTGAGATTCATATGATGCTTCGTGTCACCCTGGGAGTGACCTCCATACGGAAAGTGTTTGTATGAGTCAATAACAAGGTGAACGAGGGAAGTAGTTCATAATAAGTGGGTGAAGGATATGTGTCAACATATCCTGTGGTCTCTTCCATTAGTTTAGACCGTGAGATTCCTATGTTGTGCATGCTAGTTTGCTTTAGGCGGCCCTTGCTAGTCGTTTAACGATGGTTATCCTCACAGAGGGTTGTAACATAGGATTCGAAACAACTCAAACTCCAAAAATGGATAGGATTTCTTAGGTCCATTCCCAACCTTGACTGTCCATTTTGATAGCATAGTTGGGGCCGACCTCTAACGTCTGAAAATGGAGGGTTACACTTACAGAATTACTAAAGTGTTAATAATTTCTGACCAAAAATGGTAACTAAACAACTATAGGAATAAAAGTTATTCTGAAGATAGTGTTTGGTCAAAATTGTTTGCTTTAGTGAAGGAGTATCTGACTGACCCTCAGTAGCACGTATTCTGACTCACTATAAGTATCGTTGCAAATAAATAATGGTTATGGGTACATTATTACTTGTTTTGCTAAAACTTGATTTTGGATTTAGTTGCAATTTTCTAATAAGAATTTGTTTAAAATTTTCAGTATGTCAAATTCTTCTAGAATACTCGCTTCCAAATTAGTTAACAGTAAAATCGAATCAACAAACAAATTACTAGCAGTTGATATCTTCAATAAAGTTTGAACAGAGGATTGTCCTCTATCTCCCAACACATCTAAAGTTTTGGACAATATAGATGACAATGAAAAATTCGAACAACAAGATAAATATGATTTACTTGTTATCGAAGCATGTTTAGTGAAAAATGATAAAACCTGGATAATCGATTCAGGTGCTGCTAATCATGTTTGTACTTTTTCACAGGAAACAAGTTCCTGGAGATAGATGACAAAAGGTGAAACAATCTTTAAGGTAGGGACCGGGGAGGTTGTATCAGCTAAAGCAGTAGGAGATATGAAGTTATTTATAGGAGATAAGTACATTTATCTGAAAAATGTTTATTACATTCCTTCTATGAAAAGGAATCCAATATCTATCTCTTGTTTGCTAGAACAAAATTATAAAGTTTCTTCGATAATGATGTAAATAAATTTGTCCTACAAAATTAGAAAATAACTTGTATTTGTTAAAACCAACTGAGGTTAAAGACGATGATGTGAAGATAGCAGTTACCAACCCTCTTATGGCAACCACTACCTATCCCCATTTCCATAACCTATATAAATAACCTTAGACTTCTCATAAACATAAACATACATACTTTTCCAAAGACATCATACAACTACAGGAATTTAAACAATTGCGCAGGTTTATACATATATAGCAACTTATCTACATATACGCAGGACAATGGATCCCGATAGTTCTCCCCCTTAGTTCCTAATATGTACATGATATCCAAAATATAAAAAAGTCTACTTAACCACCTACTTTTCTTCCTTCTTCCTTTTAACTTCAACTTTAACTTCCTTTAACTTCCTCTGGGGAGTTGACCGCTACCTGGAAAAAAGAAAACAATGAAAAAAGTGAGCTACTAGCCCACTAAAAATAATTAAAGCATCTAAACATGACACCTAGACCACTAAGCTCAGTGATTAAATTGAACTCTTCCAACGCATAAGTTGCAACACCATCACATAAGCTAGTTTGCAACGCATTGACCCCTTACTTGGCCAATGCGCCTTCAGCCTCTTGCTTCCGACCTTCACGACTTAAGCCCTTGTGTTCACAACTTCCAAGCCTCTACTATACTCCTCAACATCCCCTCAAACCAATGTACAAGCTAATGCCCGCTGCATGGGCCTCACCCTTTCGGCCATCACTTCACAAGCCCATGCCCAGGCTCGGCCCCTTAACCAACACATACATTATGCCTTTTGGCCTGGCCAGCCATGGCCTTGGTGCCCTCCTACGCCTCCTTTAGGTAAGTTAGGTTGTTGCATCCCCTACACCTTGGCCTTCACCAGGCTAATCATGGCTCTCAATGCAAACCTCACACTTAGCCATTTTTCCCTTTTGTAACTAGGCATCATCTTGCATCCCTTTGTACCCGAGAACTTAGACTTCTATACTTAGGACATTTTCCCTTTAAAACTCCTAAGCCCTTTTCCTACAAACAACATTCATATAGTAGAATTAACCACACATCAATACATTAACTTAACTTGCTTACATAGGAAAATAAGGCTTAGGGTTTACAGTTTATCTCCACCATAGAAAAAGTTCATCCTCAAAATTTGCTTCAAGTTAAATTAAACAAACAAGTGGGGGTATCTGTTCTTCATTTGTTCTTCAATTTCCTAAATAGCCTCTTCTACTTCATGGTTTCTCCATAATAGCTTTACTAATGGTATTGTTTTATTCCTCAGTACTTGCTCCTTCCTATCAAGAATTTGTGCTAGCTTCTCCTCATAAGTCAAATCTTCATTTAACTGCATTGGTTGCTCCTGTAAAACATATGATGGATCTGGTACATACCTTCTCAATATAGATACATGAAAAACATCATGTATCTTAGATAGTTCTGATGGTAGTACTAGTCTATATGCTGTTGGCCCGACCTGTTCTACTATCTCATAGGGTCATATATATCTTAGGCTCAACTTACCTTTTCTGCCAAACATGAGCATTCCTTTCCAAGTTGATAATCTAAGAAATACTCGATCTCCAACCTCAAACTCGAGCTCTCTTCTTCGATTATCTGTATAACTCTCCTATTTGTCTCGAGTGGTTTTCAAATTTTCTTTGATCAACTTAACACTATTTGAGGTCAGTTGCACCAATTCTGGCCCTATTAACTTTCTTTCTCCAACTTTGTTCTAACATACTGGTATTCTAGACAGTCTTCCATACAGGGCTGAGCCATTCTAATGTTGGAAAGATAGCTATTATTATAAGTGAACTCTATCAATGGCAAGTGTGTATCCCAACTACCTTTAAACTATAACACACACGCTCTCAGCATATCTTCTAACGTCTGAATCATCCATTCTGATTGGCCATCCATCTGGGGATGAAAAGTTGTACTAAAGTGTAACTTAGTACCTAGGGCTTTCTGTAAACTGGGCCAGAACTTCGAAGAAAACCTCAGATCCTTGTCAGATACTATAGATACATGAGTTCCACTCACTATCTTTTTAATGTATTAGCCGCTAATTTGTCTAGGGTAAAAGTGATTTTATATGGTAAAATCTTAGATGTTTTAGTCAGCCTAAATCGCCCAAATACCATCATTACCAGTGGGTGTTCTAGGTAAGCCAAATAAGAAATCCATCGTGACATGCCCTCACTTCCACTCCGACACTAGAAGTGGATTAAGTGGTCCAGCAGACCTCTAACGTTCAGGCTTAACCCGCCGACATATCAAACACTTGTCTACAAATTTAGGGATTTTCTGCTTCATTCCAGGCCACCAATAGGATTTCCTTAATATTCTATACATTTTAATTTTTCCTGGATGCATAACATAGGTTGAACTGTGCATTTCTTCTAGAATAGCCTTTCTCAAAGTCAGAACATTAGCCACACAAACTTTTCCCTCTTTAAGAAAGGCTTCGTATGATCTCAGCTCATAGTCTGACCTCTGGTTCTTACTCACTTCCTCAATTAACTTCTAGATATTAGGGTCTCCCAGTTGTTCTCAAAGAATATCATCTAATAAAGTAGGTTGAACCTGAAAATAAGCTATCAAACTTCTTGTTGGGCCAACTGCCAAAGCAACGTCAGCGCTCTTCAATTCTTATATCAACGTCGCTCAAACTGTACAAAGAATAACTTTAATTGATCTCGACTTCCTACTCAATGCATCAGCTACTACATTTGCTTTCCCTGGGTGGTATTCAATATTGCAGTAATAGTCTTTGATCAACTCTAACCACCTCTTTTGTCTCAAGTTTAACTTCTTCTGGTTGAAGATATATGTTCTTTGATTAAATTAATCAACTTCCATTAACTGTCAGTCACTCCACTAAAGACTGACAGTTGCACTCTTTACACTACGGACATAATTATGTGTCCATTGGATATAACCAATCGATGGTTCGTTGACCTTTCACAAATTGCTCGTTGGTACAATTGGGCCAATATTACCATTTTGCCCCTATAGTTATATCTAACTCCTTAAGTACCACTGATCCCTCTAATGAATAATAAGTCATAGTTCAACTATGACCAAACCCCTCTCAGGCCAGGAGAGGGTATGACGCCACATTGTTCAAGCTCGGAATCAACTCTTAAAGGAGCAATTTATCTATAGTCTCTAACTATAGAGAATGAGCGAATTCCTTCTTGTGTAGCCGTGTTCCCAGCTCCCTAATTAGACGAATCCCTAAAATGGTAGGCATAGATTCCACGAAGCTAGTCACTCTCACCCATAAAAATCGAAAGACCACCTTCATAGGCAGGAGTTCACAACTCACTCAGGATTCAGGTTAAGTCACCTATGGTCATCCTGATGAAATGTAAGTCTCATCTGTCAAGGGTGTTATATAGAGAGACTATACATTCTATAGTCCGATCTTATACAAACTCTTTACATAGAACACCCTTACTCACATGTCTACACATAAGTGACAATATCAGATCATTTGAAGCACTTTACAACAATTGTAACAACTACAAAGCAGGTCATATTCATAGTGTCACAAGGATAAGGTACCCAATCTTATCCATCTACTACAGACCATTTAGGTTATCACTTAAACATGATCCACTTTTATGTCTCTACATACATGTTAAAGTTTTAGAAAATAACCCTGGATCTTAGTTTATTGGTTTTTATGGATAAATGCAACTAAATGATAATTAAAAATACCTCTTTGTTTTATTAAATAAATAAATTTTTTGTACAATACAATTATAACTACAAGACCCACGAGATTTAGGGCACCAACTCCAACATCTTATTCATATATTACAGACCATTTAGGTTATTACTTAAACATGATCTACCTGTATGTCAACCACATATATGTTTAAGTTATGTAAAATAACCTTGGATCTTAGTTTATTGGATTGAGTTAATACATAAATAAAATAAAATTTATTTTATTAATAACAATTTGTCTATATAAGTTTACAAACTACGAGAACAAACAGATTGAGGACACCAATCCAAACATTGTCATCTTGATTGTTTTGATGCTTGATAGTCAGTGCTTAAGCCAATGTAGGAGGAAAACAAATTTAGAGCCATTTAAAACCACTCTGAGCTGCCTGGACTCAATTAGAAGGGATTTGAACTCACATATGCATGAATAGGTGTAGATTTAATTTTAAATTATGATATATTGATTGATTATAACTTGATTTCATTGTTGAGTGCAAGTTAAATCCTAGGAGGCTGTTGAGACTCAAGTAACGAACCATGCAAAGTGAGTGAGCATATTTCTTCTGTAACTGTGTGTTTTATTCTACCCTGCTCGAGGACAATCAAGAATTAAGTTAGGGGTGATGATAACGTCCAAAATGTGCTATCATGTTCTACTTAACTCAAGATTAATTTAAATAATTCAAATTACTTAATTATATTATATATAATTAATTTTATTCTCACAAAATCTCAATTCTACAGTAAACAGAATATGCATAATCACTCATTTACAACATGCATTAATAAGAAAGGAAAAGGAAGAATAGGGTTTAGAAACCCTTACCTTTGAAGAACAAATTTCTTCACATATTTCTCCTCTCCAAAGTGATCACAAACAAAATAATCTCCTCGAATCAAGGGGGCCACCATCAAAAGATCTTCCTTCATATTCTCTTTAGGGATGAGAATTTCTAAGGAGGTACGGGCTCTTAGGTTTTTGGAAGAGGGGGAGATTCAGAGGAAAGAGTTTCTGTAAAAGGAAATTTAAGAGCTCTCTCTCTCTCTCTCTTTTTTCTATGAAGCAAAAAAAGACATAAATTGACTCCTCACATTTTTTAGAGAATTAAGGGGGGAGGGAGTTACAACTCCCTCCCAATTTTAAATTCAATCAATAAATAATTTAATTTAATTTAATTTAATTATTTAACTAATATATATAAATATATGATAACTACCTTATCATATATCATATATCATATATTATATATATTGAACTATATGTTATATCAAATATAACACATAACCTATAGTTTTATTCTGTATCAAATACAATATAATCTATAGTTTTAGTTCTCTCATCAATGGTATTTAATATAAATCTCATTTATATTAAATTCAATTATATGGATCCAATTCACATAATTAATATTTGAATCGTCTTCAAATATTTATTTCCTCTCAACTAAACTTTATATATAATGTATCGAATACATTATACTAATTATATCACATATAATTAATTTAATTATTTATATCATATATAATTAATTGTTTCAATCAATTTGAACAATTCAAATTAATCTAAAATTAATTCTCAATAATCTCTGTTAAGCTACAGAGGGGACCTTACGGAGCTGTAATTTGAAGTTTCAATAGTACTTGGATAATTAATTAAACTCTTTAATTAAGTTTCCCAATATCCATTAATTGTCGTTCACTCCACTAAAGATCGGCAACTGCATTCTTCGCACTACAAATATATTTATGTGTCCATTGGAAATAACCAATCAACAGTGTGATGACATTTCACAAATTACTCGCAAGTACAGTTAGGCCAAAATTACCGTTTTTCCCCTGTAATTATATCTAACTTCTTAAGTACCATTGATCCCTCTAATGAACAATAAGTCATAGTCCAACTATGACCAAATCCCTATTGGGCCAAGAGAGGGTGTGGCCACATTGTTCAAGTCCCAGAATCAGTGTTTAAGGGAACAATTTATCTACTTACCTTGACATCAGAGAATGAGGGTATTTCGTCTTATGTAGTTGTGTTCCCAACTCCCTAGTTTGATGAATCCCCAAAATGGTAGGCATATTGAGTTGTTGATCTGGCCACTCTCACCCATGCAAATCAAAGGATCGTCTTCATAGGCAGGAGTTCACAACTCACTCAGGATTTAGGTCACGTCACCTATGGTCATCTTGGTGAAATGTAANCAAAGGATCGTCTTCATAGGCAGGAGTTCACAACTCACTCAGGATTTAGGTCACGTCACCTATGGTCATCTTGGTGAAATGTAAGTCTCTATTATTAACGGCGGTTATATAATGAGACTAGTCATTTCGTGGTTCGGTCTTATACAAACTCTTTGTATAGGATACCCTTGCTCATATGTTTCCACATGAATGATCAGAATCAGATCATTTGTAGCACTTTACAACACTTGTAATATCTACAAAGTAGGTCATATTCGTAGTGTGACCAAGATAAAGTACCCAGCCTTATCCATGTACTATAGACTGTGTAGGTTATCATTTAAACATGATTCTTCTGTATGTCTCTACATACATGTTTAAATTACATAAAATAACCTAGGATCTTAGTTTATTGGATTGAATAAATGCTTATAAAATAACAATTATTTTATTAATAACAATTTTTTGTAAAATGTTTACAAACTGCGAGAATAAAGAGAGATTTAGAACACCAAAGGGATAACCTGATTCTCTCCACAAACTAACACGGGTCCTTTCAGCATGATTTTTCCTCACTCACATGCATCCTAAGAAAATTCTCAGGAGGTTATCCAATTTAGGATTGTTTCAAGCTAAGCACGCTTAACTTTGGAGTTCCTATGATTAAGTCACCAAAAAGAGAGGTGCATATTGTTGGTATAGGTAGTAATTTTAAATTCTTTTAAGCCTTTCTTAACCATATTTTTATTGTCCTCAGGATCCCTCTCATTCGGAAGTGATATCCGTTCATTCATGTACTCCTCCTGAACTCGGTTTGTTACAATAACAATTAGTCATAATTGATTTGGTCAAGAAATCATTAACTAGCTCAATAATTTCTCGTAAGTTTGACCATTCATTTTACACCCTAAAGTTTCTCCTGAATGAGCCAACCAAAGAGAAAAATCGATTAGGACAAAAACTAAAGCTATCATATTCATTTCTAGAGTTCGCCTTAATATTGACCTAATGCACAAATCATCCGAAGGGAACGTTGCCAGGGCACCTCAAGGCCGTGCAAAGATCTCAAGTTGCAAACTAACAAAGGAGACCATAGGACATGTTGACACACATCCCTCTCCCACTTACTATAAATCTCTTCATTACCTTGATATTGACCCATGCAAATACCATCCGAAGGGAGACACTCCCAAGGCGCCTCAAGGCTAAGCATGAGACTCACGGTGTGAACATTAAAGCAGAAACTTGAGTGGAAAATTGAAATTAGGGTTTATTTAACTTAGAAAAAATAAGACAATTATTTTCACTAAGTGATTGTTTAAGTTTGTCCAAAAGTAACACTTACTTTGGATAGTTAAACAATTTTGATTAATGTTTGTTAAACACTTTAACAAACCTTAATCAACAATTGCATGCTTGTAGCAAATCTATCTAATTCACCTTTTCAGGTCAGTTTCCAGATAGGGTTGTTCCGTTTCCGTTAACTTAAATACCCCAGCCTAGACAAAACTAACCTTAGATAAAAGGTCCCTTATAGATATGTTTGCTACAATTTTAATCTTTTATTAAATCAATTTAATCATATTAAACTGATTAAAAAGATTAGAAACTTAATTTCTAATCTTATTAGAAATGTGATCTTAGGTCTATGTGAATCATATTTTAAAACTATTTTAAAAAATGATTTTAACCTAAGGTTTGCATGCAATTTTGAATTATTGATTTTAATTTCTAATTTCATTTAATTATAACTTTTATGAAAGAAATGAAACAAATTAATATCATTCATTACATGTTATGACGTACTTAGTAAAATTATAACGATCATAAAATTACTTAAAGTAGTGTCATTCATTATGCAATTCCATTTCATTAATAAGCTTATATAACACTTACATAATAAAGCAATGAAACAATTGATAACATACAACCATCCATATGTACGTACTATATATTTTAACTCTTATAATATAAATGATGTGTGGATATGTTATTAATGCATGCATGCATATACTATAACAATTATATTATATGATGCATGAATATGCTATAAATATAAAATCATGCAGCTATATATTATAACATTTATAATATAAATGATGCATGAATTATGCATAATCTATGGTGAGATTTTTACTATATGACATACATTATGACATATAACAATAAAAAAGAATCATACATCAAATGCATAATTAAAGAAATAATTATTGGATCGAGATTGGATACCTAAATAATTAATTAAATTAATATAACATTTATATTAATTTAATTAATTAGAAAAAATCTAACTATTACAAAATAATAATCAACTTGTTCAAAATAAGTGAACCGGGCCGTGAACTACTTGAACCGGACCGTGAACTACTCGAACCAGCCACGAACCGACCCAAAAGAAACCAAACCAACTGAACCGAAATTAACACTCCATGAGTCGTGCAAACTGGGCAACTCGTGAAATTTCTGTCACAGAGTGTTGCAACACTACAGAAATTTCAATCCACCTTCCAATTCGCAGTATTGCAATGCTACTGTACAGTAGCCACTATACAGTTGCGAAATCCATCAAATCTCCATCGTTTTTGCCTTGATTTCTCTAGAATTTCACTAACACAAGAAAAAGGGACTCTCCCGACGCCTAAAATAACCGTTAAACATTGATCATCGGGAGAGAGCCCATCTTCCAATGAAGTAAAAAGGCTGTTGAGAGTTCAAAATAACTCCTGGCGGGGTATGTGCCTCGTCGATGCCACAAAAGTATGCGTCAGGAGTTTGACATAACTCTCGACGCCTCAAAATTAGGCATCAAAAGTTCGATCTAACTCTTGACGCTTAACTATGCCCATCGGGTGTTGAGGATGGAGGACAATCTCCATGGTCCGAACTCCTAACGAATTAAATAATTGATCGGGATTTCTTGTAGAACTCCCGAAAACCTATGGGAGAGCGTCGGGAGATCCTATTTAAATCCCAGCCTCTCGTCTTTTTCCCCAAGTTTGCTCATTTTCTCCCTTCTAAACCCTAGCACAACAGCAAAAATCACCCGCTGCTTCCCTAAATCTTCATCCTTCATCCGATCATCGTCCGTTTGATGTCCGTCCATACGCTCGTTTGTCCATTCGGTCAACCTAACTCTCGTTCGTCTGATAAAGGTTTATATCTTTCTCCCCATGCCTTTTCCCATTAACATAACCTAGCATTTTGAGTTGTATGAGTGAAACTAGATACTTCTGTTTTTAATTTGGATTTTGGGGGTTCAATTGCATATTATAACATGGTAGGGCCACTCGTTGAGTAAGAACGAAGAATTGTTGCTAGTGAGCTTATGGATGGTGATAGTTGTCAAGTAAGGCCACCAATTTCCCCTGCATCTTCATTGTTTATATTTAGAGATGAAAGTGAGTTATATATAGAATAATTCATGATAATTCACTTTTGGAAGCTTTATTTTTAGTTTTTTTTTTTTTTTTTTAGTGAGCTTATGGATGGTGATAGTTGTCAAGTAAGGCCACCAATTTCCCCTGCATCTTCATTGTTTATATTTAGAGATGAAAGTGAGTTATATATAGAATAATTCATGATAATTCACTTTTGGAAGCTTTATTTTTAGTTTTTTTTTTTTTTTTTTTACCTTCTGCCTCTGCCTGCTTTTAAGAATCAAAATGACTGATCAACCCAAATAGGAATAAATAAAATATGTAGAATTTTAGGACATCTTTATAAAGATAATGTTGGCTTAATATTAATGTTATTTGATTTTGATTTGAAACTATGTTTTTGTTGATAAATTACATGTCTATCTATCTGCTTTTTACCTATTGAAACTAATTCTCATAGTCCTGTTGCATGTAGGCACCTTGAGGGAACTTCAGAGATTCTACGATGAGCTTGTTAATTCAGCTCAAGCATGTCGGTTGGATAGATATGCAGTATCAGAAAAATCAGGGAGTGAACGAACTTCGATGTCGTATATTATGCGTCGGGAGTTTGTTCAAACTCTCGACACCATATATTATGCGTTGGGAGTTTGAACAAACTCCCGACGGTTGGTTTTGGGCATCAGGAGTTCTACTCTCGACTGACTTCTCCCGACCTTACTCCCGATGTGTTTTCTACCATTTTCCAGCGATTTTAGACGACAAAAAAGGAGTGATTTCTTGTAGTGCGGAACGATCACGAACGACTCAAAGACTTTAAATGTAGACTCTATGGCATTAATTATGTCCAAAACATCGGGCTCTTACAAACCAAAAAGTAAAAGATAAAGCGATAAATCTATATTCAATTCCGCAAACATCCAACAATTGTAAACCATTCATCACAACATTCATTACATGAACACAAAATGCAAAACCCACTAAAAATGTAAAATAATTTTGGAAAAAATAAAAATTGGAATCAAAACCTGGTTTTGATACCAATTGAAGAAACCTTGAAGGTCCTGAGTGGAAACATGGAGATCGATCCAAATTTTATTTTCATAGAATCTCGATTTTACAATAAACATAATATGCATAGTCACTAGTTTACAACATGCATTAGTAAGAAAGGAAAAGGAAGAATAGGGTTTAGAAACCTTTACCTTTGAAGAAAAATTTCTTTCACGTATTTCCTCCTCTCCAAAGTGATCACGAACAAAACAATCTCCTGAAATCAAGATGACCACCACCAAAAGTTATTTCTTCGTATTCTTTGTAGGGATGAGAATCTCTAAAGAGGTGTAGACTCTTAGGGTTTTGGAAGAGAGAGAGATTGAGAGGAGAGGGTTTCTGTAAACCAAAAAAAAAAAAAAAAAAATTTTTTTCCTTTTTTTTTTTGTCTTCTATGAAGCAAAAGAAGACGTGAACTGACTCCTCACGTTCTTGAGAGAACTAGAAGGGAGGGCGTTACAACTCCCTCCCAATTTTAAATTAAAAAAAATAAAATAATTAAATAAAATAAATTCAATTATTTAAGTAATATATATAAATATATGATGACTACCTTATCATATATTATATATATTGAACTATATGTTATATCAAATATAACACATAATCTATAGTTTTATATTGTATCAAATACAATATAACCTATAGATTTAATTCTCTCATCAATGATATTTAATATAAATTTCATTTGTATTAAATTCAATTATATGAATCCAATTCACATAATTAATATTTGAATCATATTCAAATATATATTTCCTTTCAACTAAACTTCATATTATATTATTGAATACATTATATTAATTATATCACATTTAATTAATTTAATTATTTATATCATAAATAATTAATTCCCTCAATTAATTTGAACAATTCAAATTAATCTAAAATTAATTCTCAATATCCTGGTTGAGCTATAAAGGAGACCTTAAGGACATGTAGTTTGAAGCTTCAATGGTACTTAAATAATTACCCAACATCCATTAACTGCCAGTCGCTCCAGTAAAGACCAGATATATTTATGTATTCATTGGATATAACCAGTCAACAACGCAATGATCCTTTACAAATTGCTTGTAAGTACAACTAAGCCAAAATTACCATTTTATCCCTGTAGTTACATCTAACTCCTTAAGTACCACTAATCCCTCTAATGAACAATAAGTCATAGTCCAACTATGACCAAATCTATCTCGGGTGAAGAGAGGATGTGGCCACAATGTTCAAGCCCCAGAATCAGCCCTTAAGGGAGTAATTTATCTACTTACTTTGACATCAGGGAAAGAGTGTATTCCGTCTTGTGTAGCTATGTGCCCAACTCCCCAATCAGACGAATCCATAAAATGGTAGGTATATTAAGTTGGCAATCTAGCCACTCTCACCCATGCAAATCAAATGACGGCTTTCATAGGTAGGATTTCACAACTCACTCAGGATTCAGATCATGTCACCTATGATCATCCTGGTGAAATGTAAGTCTCTACTATTAATGACATTATATAATGAGACTAATCATTTCGTGGTCCGATCTTATACAAAGTCATTGTATAGGATAGCCCCGTTTACATATCTCTACATGAATTGTAACATGTACACAACAAGTCATATCATTAGTGTCACCAAGATAAAGTATCCAACCTTATCCATCTACTACAGACCGTTTAGGTTATCATTTAAATATGATCCACCTGCATGTCTCTACATACATGTTTAAATTATATAAAATAACATAGGATCTTAGTTCATTGGATTGAGTAAATGCTTATAAAATAACAATTATTTTATTAATAACAATTTGTTTGTACAATGTTTACAAACTACGAGAATACAAGAAAGATTTAGGACACCAATCCTGACAGTTCCTATATTTTATGCATTTATTTGATTATTTTATGTTTCAAGCATCTAAAGGGTAGAACGGGGTGTTAATGATGAAATTGAGCTTAAATGGGTCAAAACAGAGCTTAATTCCAGCAACTGGAAAAGATAAGCCAAAGAGTACCATTTTTCTCTTGGAAGAAGTGCAGTGGGGCTCAACTAGGCACAACGCTTGGTGCCATAGGATAGAATGCTTCATTTTTGGGCAAGACGCACAGTGCCAAGGCGCTTCAAAGATGGCAGATATGCATATGTTCTGCAACGTTGTAATGCTACCATTGCGCTGCGGCACTGCGCCTATAACCCAAGAGCTTCATTTAATAGAGCGTCACGATGCTATCATGATTTTATAAATAGAATATTTAGCTATTTAGGTTATCTCTCTACAATCCCATCCGATTTATTTGGTTTTCTCTCCACTTTTCTTCTAGTTTTTCATCTTCCATGATGTCAATGAGGAGCTAAGATATCTCTTTCTAGCTTAGGTTTTAGTATTTTTTTTCCTACTTTCATGTACTTGTGAGTTTTTTAACTGAATTATATTGTATTTGTTGAATTCAATTTGTTTTAGTGGAATTTTATCATATTGTCGTATGTTTGAGGATTATATGATTACTGCTTTTTATTAAAGTATGATTCATGATACTTGATTGTATGTTGGATTCAATTTGTTGGATTCATGATACTTGATTGTATGTTTGAGGATTATATAAGTATTGTTCTAATCAACCTAGGATTGAATCAAATGAAAATTTAATCGTGGCTTTTCCTGTTAGATATCCGACTTAACGTTGCCTTAGAACTTTATGCAATTAGGACAAATTCGAATTTGCATGCTTTTCGTCAATTCGAATTGGACTAATTAGTTGATTAGGACAATTAATTTGCTTTTCTAATATTAATTCGATTAGATGTAAGCAAATATTGAACTTTGATAAAGAGAATTCGATGATCAAGTATGTTGAATAGGAAATTTTCATAATAACCCAAGCTAGGTTTTCCCATATAATTTCTCAATTCTTACTCTGTTTGTTTACTTTATACAATTTAATGTCATCTGCAATCAACAAACTTCAACTCCCCTCCCTCAGCTATCTTGGGCTGTAAACTGTTTAATTTGGAAACTCTTCAGTTCCCTATGTTTGACTTATGCTGTCACTACTACAAAACTTGGTTGAAACGATAAATTTATTTGGTCCAGAATTAGGCAACAAATTCCACTCCATCAATTAGCATAGCTAAATTGATATAAAGTTTGTGCTCTCAACTAAGAGATGATAAGTTGGATATTATTGAACTAGAAAAACCCTAAAGATTCCATGACTTCAGTTTTGTATTTTGTAAATCCATAATTTTTCTTTTTTCTTTTTTCTTTTTTAAAAAAACAAAGCCCCATTTGGTATTAGGGCTCTTTTTGTAACAATTTGATGCTTGAGTTTTTGTTTTTGAAAATTAAGTCTATAAACACTACTTCCACATCCAAATTTCTTTATTTATTATTTATTCTTTACCAATGGTTTAAAAAACCAAGTCAAATTTAAGAATTAAAAAAAAGTAGCTTTTAAAAATTTGTTTTTGTTTTTTGAAATTTGGCTAAGAATTCAACCATTGTACTCAAGAAAGATGCAAATCATAGTAAGAAATTGGAGGAAACAGACTTAATTTTCAAAAACTAAAAATAAAAAACAGAATGATTACCAAACGGGACCCTAGTTCTTAGCTTTTGAAAATTGTGTTGTTTTCTCATAATTTTTTAGGGTCTCTTTGGATTAACTTGAGAAACAAATATTTTCAAAAGCTCATTTTTATTTAAATATTTTTTATATAAACTAATTAAAATATACTTGAAAAGCGTTGAGTGATTGTCAAACACTCTAATTTCTTTTATAATAACTTATTTTTTAAATTAAACACTTGAAAATATATTTCAAGCACACCCTTATATATAATTTTTATATTTTCTATGTAAGTATTTGAATCATTAGTCAATTTCTAAAAACAAAAATTACTTGGTTTTGATATTGAAAGTACTCTTAAACCGTAGATTTGAATAGATAAGAGTGATATTTGTATGAATTAAGAAAATCAAAAACAAAATATGAGATTTCATTAGTTTAATTTTCTGGGCTCCACTGATTGTTCCCTTTAGGCCCAAAAAGACCACTGGTCCACTGCTTTGTTTGTGCACAGCATAAGCTGGATACCACAAAATTTTGCACTTTACCCCTCCATTTGCTTTTCCTTTTTCTCTTTATCCAAAAGAGAGAAAAAATCATCCATCTTTCTTTGTTCATCTCCTCTTCATGGAGCAATCCTCGTCTAATCATATTCCATTTAAATTTTAAAGTGATATTAGGAAAATTCTAAAAAATAGCACAAAACTAGCACATTTTTTTTTAAATATCGTAAAAATAGTTTATTTTTCTAACTTATTGATTATTTTAAATATTATTAGTGTATCTCACCTGATTATACATCAAGATTTGTTAATTTTTATTTCATCTTCCCAAATTTTATACCAAATTTTATATTTTTTTCAAATTTTCTCCAAATTTGATTATTATTTACTAAATACTATATCAAATTATTACGGAATTTTTCAAATCTTTAGCATAATATATGTTTTCACAATTATATGAAATATTAAATGAGTTTTCCAATTATCAACGTAGACTTTACAAATTGATTACCATTTTTAAATTTTGGGAAAGATCCAATTTTTCGAAAAATTGATAAGATTTTGAATATATATAGAATGTCGATATTAATTCTGTCCGGGATTCTACCGAGAAAGCTCAAATATATGAATTTTGGTGTTAATTGTGTCCGAGATTTCATCTAGAAAGCTAAAAAATATAGAATTTTGGTGTTATTTTGTCTGAGATTAACACCGAGATACACATAATCTTGATGTATAATCTAGCGAGACGTACCGATAAAGTTCCGAATAATCGATAAGTTGAAAAAAGTTATTTTTTAACTAAAATCTCGTGATCGGTCTCGTCCGAGATGGACCAAAACTATTTTTACGAATTTTCAAAAAAGATGTTAATTTTGTAAGATAAAAACTTAAACGTGTTATTTCTGATAATTTTCCTGATATTAGTGTTACTTTGTGAATCTAGTTGATTTAGATTCACAAAATATTAATTTTGTATTCAATTTAAATAATCCTGTCGAATTGGAATAACGTTTAGTTTAAGAAATTTAATTTATAACTATGTTCAAGAAATGTAATTTTTAACAGTATGACACTCAATATTTAAATACTTTCTAAATTATGAAAAAATATTATTAGTTCTGCAGAGATATTAAGAAGCTAATATCAAGAAATCTACCTCAATTCAAAGAAGTAAGAGTACCTTTTTTTTGTTTGTAAAGATATTGTAATTAAAGTATGGGGTGGAGAATCAAATCTCTGACTTCGAGGTCAATAGTACAATCACTATGTCAGTTGAGCTACGCTTATGATGACAGGGTACTGTTTTTTTCTTTTTTTTAAAAAAATAATGTATTAAATTAAGGGCATGCCAACCTGGGAAGGAAGGAGAAAGTTGTGTACATTATGCTTACAACCAGAGACAAATCAATTTGCAAAAGTAGAAAACCAAGAGATATGGACATGCTTTTATGAATAGATAGTATATATATCATTACTTTATTCTATTTTTTTCACTCTCCACTTTATTATTTGAAATAGAAGATTAGAAGACAAAAAAACCTTCCAATATATTGCAGTTACAAGGATTTTTCTTTTAAAAAATTGCTAGAAACATTGTCAGAGAAAAAAAGTCTTTGAGATTCTATCAAGAGCTTTAAACTTTTCAAATAAGTCAGAAAGGAACATGAGAAAGAGGGATGGGGAAAATAAAATTATAGATTGATAATGTGACGTGAAATTTGAACTACTACATATAAAAAAAATTAATCAACAAATTAATAAATAAACATTTCATAATTTTATTTTTAGTTGGCCGATGTGAAGTTTGAAAGTTCCCATTTAAATATTCAGAAAGAAAAAAATATAAATGATTTACATCTAAGAAATGCATGAGTGCAAAAAAGAAAAGGAGATACATTGAACATAATTGGCAAAAACAATTTAATAAAGCAAGTCAAATCTCAAACATCCATGGAGTAGATTAATTTCAAAATATAGGTTGCTTTTCGATTGTTTAATTTTAAAAATGAATCATTTTAAAAGAAAGATTCTTTTTTTAAAAACAATTTTTTCGGTAATGGATTCAAACAAGTTAATTATTTCTAAACACAAATTAGAAGTAAAATAAAAAATGAGGGCATGTTTGAAAATACATTTTTAGAAAACACTTTCAATAAAAATATTTTATATTTTTTAAATAAAAAATTATTTTATTGGTACCCTATTCAAAAGTTCTTTTTTTTTTTTTTTTTTTAATTAATCCAAGTTTTTATTTCTTTTTATCTATTAGCATTAAAAAAACACTTTTGATTATAAAAAATTTATCTTCCACATGAATCATCTTAAATTATAGTCTCGAATGTGCTTCAAAAATTATATTAATTATAGAGAAAATGATATTATCATGTATTCAAACATAGGTTTTCTACTCTTGTTTAATGAATTTAAGTTGACATTTTACAATATGTATTATTTTTCCTCACATTTTTGGATATCTATTTTCTTTTGCTTTTTGTTATTCAAACATAGGTTTTCTACTCTTGTTTAATGAATTTAAGTTGACATTTTACAATATATATTATTTTTCCTCACATTTTTGGGTATCTATTTTCTTTTGCTTTTTGTTACCTACATCTTAATAGTGTAGGAAAAAAAATGTTCTCCTTCATGTAGTTTGAGAAAGAAAGAGATTTTCACTTTTAAAATCCTTATAAAATTGGTGCAATAAGAATGGAAAATTATCACGAAAATTATTTAAATTTTGTTTTTAAGTATGTAGAAAAAATGAATGAGCACTATCAACTTTACATCTTTCGAAACTAATAATAGCACTATCAACTTTACATCTTTCAAAACTAACACACTTTTTGAAAAGTCGCTAAATTAGTTTTTTTCGGAAGAGATCGACTACCAAGATTTAGTTTAAAAAAATTAATTTACTAATCTATCAATTGTTTTGGCCTTTTGGGCCTTTTTCGTACATCTCGAAGAGATTAAACGTTGAGATTTTAGTAATTTTTCAAATATTAGATAATGATGATTGCATTTTGATTTTTAAATTTTGGAAAAAATTAAATTTTGTTAAAAAAATAATAAAATATGAAAAATATATAAAATCTCAATATTAATTTGCTATAAAATCTGTTTGAGATTGAGATTTTATATATTTTTATTATTTTACATTTTTAAAAATTTTAATCTTTTAAAAAATTTAAATCAATCCTGATATTCCTTTAAAAAATTTATTTAGATAATTGGTAAATTAATTTAGAAATTAGAAATTTTGCTAAAAAAATTTTTTTAAAAAAATTAATTTTGATATGATATTTGATAGATATAATCGAATTTGATGAAAATTTGAAAATATAGAAGATTTGATATAATACTTATGAAGATCACATGATATTTTGAAAAATTACTAGAATATCATGTATCGAAGGAAGCCTAAAAAGGTCAAAAGATTCAAAACCATAGTTAGAAAAAATTAATTTTTTTAGTTAGAAAAAGCTAATGTTTTAGTTAAATTTTGATGTTGGGTCTCATTTCGAAAGAATCAAGAAAAACTATTTGAACGAAATTTAAAAAATTTTATCAAAAATTTAAAAGGTGTTACTTAAACTACACTCGGTTCAATCTGATTTTACGTGGGCTCCAAAATCGAAGAAATCGAATCTTTGGGCAGCCATGCTACATGAGATATATATATATATAAATTGGAAAAGGTAAAAGGAAAAGGTGTAGCAATAACAAAGAAACAGTAGGGTAGAGCAGGAGATTGTTGAGAGACAACAGACATGTTTATGCATATCCTAACAAAATTTCAGATTGCATATCCTAACAAATCTCCCTCACTTTCCTTAATTCATTACTCTCCATCCAAACACAAACAAATTTTATATCTTCAGATCATTCACTTAAATTACTGAACATCACAAACAAGAAAAGTAAGGAATAATTAATGGCGGATATGGATGATGATTAACAAATGCTATGTGCTCTGTTTCGAGTCATTTCCACCATGTTTTTCACTACTCTGAGAAGCTCTGTTTTTCCCTGTTTTTCCTCCCGTGTATTTGTTATTATGCATCCAAACTCTCAGCACCCGCTTTCCGATCCCAATTTCTTTGCAGAATTCCTGCACTAATCTTTCCTCACTTTTCCCAATTTTCCATCCCAATTTCTCTGAGAATAATTGCATTTTTTCCTTCTGCTCCCCGCTGAATTTCGTCCTCTTTCTCTTCCTCTGTTTTCGCCTCAATTCCTCCTCCGCATGCGCTCCGGTGGTCAATGCCACCAACATGGGGGGGCCGGAGAACTGGACTGGCGGTGGGATATGCGAAATTGGTAGAGGGATCGGCGAGGATGGGCTTTGCGATTTGATTGGGCTCGACCTCGGCGACGGCGGTGCACAGAGCCGATATGGGTAGTAACGACGGTTAGGCCAAGGGTCGTCCGGTTCACGGCGGTGGAAGTTCCGATGACAACCACAGGCGGCGCAATTTAAAGAAGTGGGATCGGTGGGTGTGGAGGTAGCGGAAGGCATAAACTCGCCGCAGCCGTCGAGGGCGTGGCCGCCGACAGTGGCGGCGTGATTCTTAAGGCATTCTCTGTAAGAGATGACCATGGAATTTGAATTTAAATTTGAATTTGAAGAAATGTAATTAAGGGTTGTGGGATTGAGAGAAGAGGTTAATTGTAATTCCATGGAGTGGGGAATTTTGTAATTGGGTGATCTCATTTTATGGTGGACAATAATTTGGTTGTTTTTCCACTCATATAATGATTGGGAAATGGGATTATGGAGTCCAATTTTGCATTAGACGATAATGATGACGACGAAGAATAATGGAACGACGTGACGGTGACGACAATGATGATTTGGAACTACATTTTGACCAATTTGACGCACAATAAATAATAATAAAATGAGATTAACATAATCAAATTTAATTCAATATAATTGATTAAAAAAAAGTGTCAAGGGAGAGGAGGAGAAAGGAAGAGCAAGAAGGTGGGAAACTTGGTAACCACTGGTTAATGAAAAAAGAAAATTTGGGTATTGATTCAAATTAGATATAAATCCTTTGAAATTTGATTAGATATGTACCCGACAATTAATTGCGATTTGTTGATTAATTAAATTTTAGAAATATGTCTCGTTGTTGAATAATGTCAATACTTTAAATTTCTTTAATCAATATTTCCGGTTATCTGATCTGGTCGGTCACTCGGTCATTTATTCCCCTGCCAATACGTGTCTTTTAAACAACGTTACAGATCGTGTTTTCTAAAATTAGTTTTAAATTATTTTTAATTTTGTTTATGTATTTATTATTTCAATTATTCTCTTTTGAAGTCATTCGATAAAATAATAAAATAATTTATGTTTAAATTAAATATATCAAACTTTTGCAACATCATTAGCTCAACTATTTATATGTTATTTTGTTTTGAATTAAAATATTTAGATTTCTTTTATTTGAGTAAAGTCTCTACTTTTAATAAATCCTAAAACTAGTAACTACAGTTAATTTCTGGTTGATTATTAAAAAAAAAAAAACTATTTTTTACAAACTTTTTATAAACGGTGAAAATATATCTAACATTTGTGATTTTTTTCCATGAAAAAAAAATTATATTAAAATTAAATTTAAAGAATATTTTTAAATATAAAAATTGGTAAAAAAATATTTTAAAATATAATAAAATTTCACTGATAATATCTATCATTTAAAATAGTATCTTAAGTTTAAGAGTTTTTTTTAGAGGAACTAAATTTAGACAATAAAAATGTAGAGACAAAAAAAAAAAAATTAAATGATTAAATCCACGTCTTATTTTTTTTTTTTCTTTTTAAATATTTATAAGCACATGTATGTGCATGGGTGGTATAACTATGTTCATTTGAGCTTTTAAACATTAAATAACAAAGTGATGCTTTAACTATATATATATATATTGGTGAATACAACAATTGAAGCATATGTTTATAAAAGTCAGTTTCAAAGTTGGCTCCTTATAATTCCTTTGAACTTTTATTATTCTAAAATATGAACTTCTATTCTTCATGAAGATGATATATCAGTGCGAGTTTGTGGTTTTTTTTTTTTTTTTTTTTTTTTTTTTTTTTTTTAGTCCATGTTTATATGTTTAGTTTATAGTTTGATTTTTTTCTTTTTTGTTAAACTATACATTTAGTTACTTTATTTTCTCAGTTATTTAATATAATATAATTATGGTCTTCTCATACATTCAATTGTACTAATTTGGTATGGATAAGTTTTAACAATATTTGCAAACAATTAATATATATTGACATCTTATATCGCTAAAAATATATACTCGACACTTCATCAACAAAAATTCAATCTACCTATTTGTTAACTATGGCTTTTTAAGATGATCATTAGATTTTATCCCGATATAAAAAGTAATATAAAATAACATAAAAGATAGAAAGGTTAAAGTAACATATAAATAGTAGTAGTAGGAGTTAAAGACAGTACATTTATAAGAAAAAATGTACAAGGGTAGTAATTGAAATAAAAGGGGTATTTAAATTGAAAACAATTAGTTTAGTTTAAATAAATAAATTAATCTCAAAGAAGTAAGGTGTTACGATATAATAGAGTTAAATAATCATAGTTATCCAAAAACACAAAAAAGATAAGAATAAGGAAGTGAAATAGATAGTGGTGGACAGGTGTTAGAAAGTGAGGTAAGGCTGCGGAGGGACATTAGCATGTGTTTGTATTTTGGGGTTAGTGGCATAATGAAAGACATTAAAGAGAGATAATTAAGGGGATTAATATTGGGGAAGAAAATAGAGAAAAATATTAATGTGGAGTAAAATAAAAGGGAAGGAGGTGACAGGATTTGTCCGATATCATATGATAATATGCTGAGTCATGACATGAATGATTTAATTAATTAGGACTAGACGCAAAATCTTTACGGCTTAGGCCTTAGCTTTATCTAATGTCTTTTGAAAGGACATTATGAAAACTAAAAAAAAAACTAAGGCGTGCTAGATTAAATATGGCCTGGCCGTGGTGTGCGGTGCCGCCGTAGTGATAAGCCTACGGGATATGCCACTATAATGATCTTGATGTCCCCTCATTTCTTATGCTACTATACAAAAATTTGTTGAAATGTCTTTAATGGGACGGTCCCAATGGCTAAGTAAATAATACAACAATTCCTCTTACTCTTAATGAATCACATGAATTTATGTGTCTATTTTGTTTCTAGTTCTTTGCTTGTTGATTGATACTATCGTAATTATAGTTTATAATGATATTGTGTAAATTAAGTTTGAGTTGATTGTGTGATTTTGTATCTTTTCTTTTTCTTCTAAAATAAGTAGATCAAGTCAATTTAAATGTAACTCAATTAGTTAAGACTATAGTATTAAATTTTCGTTAATATGTCGATATTTCTATTGATATTTTATATTTTCATAAATTTGATATCAACATGAGGGATAAATTGATATTTCTATTATATCGTAGAAAAAACTACTGAAAAAATAAATAATAAAATGTCACTAATATAAATATAATATGAATATTATATATTTAAATTTGTTTAAAAATCATTAAATATTTAAGGTAATTGTTTTAAATGACGAAGCTGCTAGAATTATTTTTAAGTATAGCAAAATGTCATTATATATCTGTGATAAATCTGATAGAGTATCTATCAATGACATGATCTGTCTATCAATATCTATAATCGTTTATTACTAATAAATAGTGATATTTTGTTATATTTATAAATAACTCATCTCATTTTCCTATATTTGAAAACAATCCAAATGTTTATTTACTAATTTAAATTTAATTTTAGAGTGGTTTGTTTCTATGATTTTTTTAGAAGTATCTATTCACATCGACATTTTATTAATATTTTCGTAAAATTAAGATCTCGCTATTTTCGTTGACATCGATATTTTAAACTTTAAAGACATTAAAGAAAATAAAAAGTAATGATACTGAATTAGATTTCTACCTTTAGATAGTGTTTCAGTTTGGTTGTTATGATTTAAAATTTTCAATTTGGTTTTTATAATCAATTTAAGATGTGTTTGTATTACATTTTCAAGTGTTTAATTTAAAAAAATAAGTCATTTTAAAGAAATTGGAGTATTTGGTAACCACACAAAATAACTTTTTAAGTGTATTTTAATATTTTTTTTATAAAAATTATTTAAATAAAAATGAGTTCTTTTTAAAAAAAAAAATTTCTTAAGTCGATTTAAATGGGTACTTAAACTTCACAAAAGTTTAAGATGAAGTAAAACATATGTAAAAGTTAAAGTCTTTGATTAAGTATGAGATATTTTAAGAAATAGGAATAATTAGGTGAGATTTAACTCAACTATATATAGACTAAATTGAAACCTCTCAAATTTTAAAAACCAAACATTAAGAAAAATCAAAATATATGAATTAAATTGAGAAAAATTAAAAACTATGGAGACAAAATTGAAATTAAGTTCAAAGTATAGGTAGCTTAGTTGGAATTGGATTGATGGTGATATGTAAATCCAAACTTGGTGTTGATGAAGTGATATCTGAGCAATTTAGGTAAAGCTTTATGGGTTTAGTTTTATTAGAAGATAAGATGAATATAAGGATTGGATCGAGGAAAACTAAATGGGAATGGGAATGGGAATAGTCAACAAAAGAAAGAACGTGGCAGTAAGTATAGGGACAGTTTTATTTGATGTGCAATAATTGAGGTTTTAATTTGTCAGGTACACACGCCCTATCCAACATGCACTCCATTTCCTAACTACTCATCTTTACCAATTAAAACAACAATCTCCTTTTTTTTCTTTTTTACTTTTCTTACCTTATTTGTTATCTTCTAAAAAATTACATCAAGATTAAATTATTGAAAATGAGAACATATGAATGTAAATCTATGCCATGGATTTCCCCTTTTTTCCTGGAAAAAAAGACTTTAGAATTCTTGGATCTTTGTGATGGGTGAGGAGGACAAGTGGACAAAAGGTTTATGGTCCTTTTCAGTTTGGTGCACCTGCTATGGACCCAATGCAGTTGAAACAATGAACTAAAACACATTACTTAGCTTCTGTAATCTCAAACACACAACAGGCAAACTTATCAGACAAATGTCCACTTTCCTTGAGTTATCACCCTATGATTTAATGCATAAAGAAAGTGTAAGAGTTAGAACAAATCCCCCTTCAAACTTTGTCCATTTTTCTTATTATCTTTCTGTTAATAGTTGTTGATAGAGGATGGTCTTACTCCTTTTTTACCAATTTGAGACAAAAGTTGCAGTTTCAATAATTCTTCTCTCGTCCCTCGAAGATTCGATCAACACGATTAAGTTAGGGACATGATTCTGATATTGACGAATAAGGATAACAAAATCTCACATTTTTCTACGATGATATGATATTGTCTACTTTGAGCATAAGTTTTCACGACTTTACTTTAGTTTCACCAAAAAAATTTTGTACCCATGGAGATATCATCCCTCACTTATATGACTATGATATTTTCTTTTCCTAATGAACGTGGAACTTTTGTTGCACTCCCAATAGATCGATTCTCAATGTAACCAAAGTTTACCTTTGCTTTAATAGATTGATGTTCAATGTTTAGTTACAAGTGTAAGACGAGAATATTAACTAGATAAATCAAACATACAATCGTTCTTATTATGTATAAAATTTAGAACAAAGATAATTCTAAAATGTTTTCATCTTTCACAATTAGCACCCTTTAGGAAAATTTGTTGAAATAGTTTTTCTTAGTCATTCTAATGGGCTTTAATTTTTTTTGCAGAGGCTCAAGATGAAGACAACGACCCAAAGAGAAAAGATAAGAAGGTGATCTAATGAGTGATTTAGGGAATTAGAAATATCTGTTTGCTCTTAAATGCTCTCTAATGGTGATTCTCACATAGGAAGAAGATCATCCATGTGTATAAAGGATGGAGAAGAAGAAGGAGAAGAAGAAGAAGAAGGAGGAGGAGGAGAAGAAGTATTTATAGTGGTTCGGCAGCTATGGCCTACGTCCACTATGAAACAGGAGTAATCTTATTAGATGGATCGATTTTGAAGGAGATTACAAAACCATATAAGTATTTCAAACTCTAATTCACTCACCAGCTCTTTTAGATTTCAAATGGTGCTTTATATAGATGAATAGTGAATTAGTTACAAGGTTAGTTGAAACTCTGTCTTCTTACTGGTTGCTTTCACACTATTTAAATAGTCTTCTAACTTCAACAATTTGCACCTTGAAAGTATTTGTAAAAAAAATGATTCCTCCCTTTCTGATGTTCTTTGCCCCTTTTCAAGTAAGTCGAAGCCATCAACTCTAGGCACTTCGGAAATTTGAGTTGAGATGTGGGCTTCGTTAAGATGCCTACTGCATTATTATTGGTATGAATCTTTCAACTCTGATTTTTCCATCTTCTCTTTGATTTCTCATGAAATGATATTTGACATTTATATGCTTTTTCCTGTTGTGAAACTAAGAATTTTTTTATAGATGGATGGTGCTTTGATTATCACAAAAAAATTGTAATACTGTTCTGGTTTATGCCAAAGTCTTGTAATAATCCTTATAACCATAAAGCTTCTTTGACTATCTTGAACGGAGCTACGAACTCTGCTCCTATTGTTGATAGAGCAATAACAAATTGAAGAGTGGCCTTCCAACTCAATAGGTTTTGTCCCAGTAGGAAGAAATATCCTGATAAAGATCTCCTTTTGTCTGATCCTCTACATAATCTGCATCAACATAACCAATAAGTATAGGATTAGTGGAATCACACCTTTTATAGATAAGTCTAGCCTTTTTAGTGCCATTAAGGTATTTGAGAATCCAATTGGAAACTTTCCAATGCCTTCTCCCAGGATTGGCCATATAACGGTTGACAAGGCTAGCTCCATAGGCAATGTTTAGTTTGGTTAAGATCATCAAGTACATTAGGCTTCCCACTACTTGGGAATAGGGAACTTTGGACATATAGTCTGAGTGCTCAATTTCATCCTCTTTAGGTGAGTTTGCTGTAGAAAGTTTGAAGTGATGGGCTATAAGTGTGGTAATTGGTTTAACCCCTTCTTTATTGAATTTCTTCAAAACTTTCTCGTAGTAGCTGTGTCGATTGATATGTAATTCATCCTTGTTTCTATTTCTGAAAATTTCCACCCAAAGAATCTTTTTGGATTCTCCCAAATCTTTCATTTCAAATTTCCTTTTTTAGCATGGTTTTGACTTTATAGTTATTTTTGAAACTCCTTGCAAAGAGTATATCATCTACGTATAATAATAAGTAGATTTATCTTTAAAAGAATTTGAATTGATATATACGCAACTATTATAGTTTCTTCTTAAGAATTCAATCTTTAGGATGAACTCATCGAATCTCTGGTATCAACACCTAGGAGCTTGCTCAACTCATAGATTGATTTATTTAGTTGACAAACTAAATCTTCATCACCTTGTTTAATGTCGCTTAAGGGCCGCTTCATATAGATTTTCTCTCTTACGTGGTCATGTAAAAATGTTATTTTTACATCATGCTAGTCAAGTTCTAAGTTGTTTTGAACCACCAAGGACATTAACATTCTTGTGGAGGTTTGACTACAGAAGAGAAAATCACTGTGTAATTTATTCCCTCCTCTTATGAGAATTCCTTAGCAACTAGCCTTGCTTTGAATCTAGGTTGTTCAACCCTTGGTATATCTTCCTTATATCTGTATATTAATTTAGAGGTTGGTTTGAAGCCCTTAGGAAGAGATGTGAGAGTCCATGTTTCATTAACATCTAGGGAATACATTTCATCATTCATGGCTTCAATCCATTTGTGAGCATTGGGTCCACTGATAGCTTCCTCAAATGTGCTTGGTTCCATATGATTAATATCATCAGCTATACAAGAAAATCTGCCTCTCCATATGAAAAGACACCTTGTTTATACTTCATGAGAGGGGTGTAGTTCTTCTTTGTCTTTCTCTGGCAATGAGTAATTTTGTAGATTATTTGAATCATAAATGCCTTCTGATTCATCCTCCTCAAGGGTTTGAGTAGTTCAGGATCTTCTTGAGTCACAGATCCCTCTTTGTCTAAAGATAACTCCACTTCAAACTTAATATTATAACCTCGAGAGAGTTGTCTGAACTTTCATTTTTAAGCATGAACATTTCATCTTCTTTGAAAATTACATCTCTACTGTGAACAAACATTTTCTCATAGGATGCCAAAGCCTGTAGCGTTTGATACCTTCTGTGAAGCCAACAAACATACACTTTTGCTGCCCTAGCCTTCAGTTTTCCTTTGGACTGGTGTACATAACCCACACTGCCTAAGACTTTGACCATGTTTAGGTTTGGAGGATGATTAGACCATTTCTTTTCTGGAGTTAGGAAATTAGAGAAGAGCATGGGCATTTGTTTAGAGTGAAGACAGTGTAGAAGGTTGCTTCTGCCCACCACTTTTGAGACAATAAAGCATTTAACAAAAGGCATCTAACATGCTCAATAATAGTTATGTTGAGCCTTTTAACAACACCATTTTTTATGAGGTATATCTTACAGTCTGGTGTCTTGTATGTTGGAACGTACCATCACGCAGAGGAAGTGATCAGGATCCATAAGCACTCTAATTCATTAATTTTGGCAGAAAAGAAAGCATGCTCCAACAGAAATAAATGGGTTTCATGGCATACCTTTGAAGAACTTCCTCTAAGCTTGAATCTAGCTACAAATCTCCTTTGAATCTTGTTGTAGACCATCCTAAGATCTTCCTTACTATCATCTCAGTGCTCTAGATTGAGTAGTGGGACTCAAAATAAGCTTGAATTAAGGGAATTTGGAGATTAACTCACAGCAGCAACTCAACGTAAAAAATAGCTTCTTCTCTCGAATTTTTCAGATAAATTCTTTCGGTTGCATTCCCTTCAAAACACTCCAATCTCTTTAATATATTGCAGACATTCATGCAAAGAGATTTGCTACATGAGATGCATCTCATGCTTGGAGTTAATGAAGGTTGAAGAAGTGGGTTGTTAGTGAGCTACTACCTGAAGACAATGGAAAATTCAATTTTTTTCATTTTGTGTTTTTTCTTCCTTTTTAATTTTGATAAATTGATTTCATAAATCAATTTTTTTTTAATAAAAATGAAAATATTATTAATTTTACAAAATTAATTTTCTTAATAAATTTAATAAATAATTATTTAAACAATTTAAATAATTCTAATTAATTTAATATCAAATAATAAATTAATTTTACACAATACCATCTTCAATATTTAAATCATATTTAAATATTATTTCTCCAATTTCATTTAATTCTAATTTGAACACTTCAAATTAACTTATCACGCTATTCTAGAGCTAATCCATTTAGGAGCTAGTAGGGGACCTCGCGGACCTACAGATCATGGACTTCAACGATCCGAGATTAATCGGCTAAACCCATTAGACCGATCTAACCCTCATTCGTTAACTAACGAGTGATTCCACTAAAGGCCATAGCTGAACTCCCCTCACTGTAGATATATTATATCCACTCAATATAACCATGTTTAGTAAGTTAACTCTTCATAGGTTGCTCGTAATAATGGCTGAGTCGAATCTCTGTGTTACCCCCGAAATTACCTCTTGTTCCTTAAGTCCCATTGATCTTCTAATGAACAATTTATTTGTGATCCAATCGAAAAATCAAATCCTTCTCGGGCTAATGAGAGGGTGAAGCCTCTTGTTCAAGACCTAGAATTAACACTTGAAGGGAATAACCTCTCTATTATCCTTATTCGGGTAGGAGTGAATTCCGTCTTGCACCCTATGTCTCCAACTATTCATCCGGTCTTATCCCCAAAATGGTAAGCTTATTGAGCAGAGGCAGTTGGTCTACTCTCACTTTTTGTAGATTAAAGGATGATCTGAAACAAACAGGAGTTCATAGTTAGCTCAGGATTAAGGTCAAGTTACCTAGGTCATCACTTTGAAATAGTCTGTCTTAAACAGTAAACAACATTATAAAATAAGAGTGACTGGTTTTGTGGTCTAATCTTGCACAAAACTCATTTGCACAGGACACTCCCACTTCTCATGTCCCATCATGAACAAATTAGGATTACTTCCTTTGTAGCACTTTACAACTCTTTGTAACAACTACAGAGTAGACCGCATCCAATAGTGTTACTAGAATAAGGCACCCAATCTTATTCATATACTATAGATCATTTTGACTATTACTCGAACCTGATTAACTTGTATGTCTCCACATAAAGTTCAAGTACTCATGTAATAATCAAGGGACTTTGGTTTATTGGATTTCTAAAAAAACAAAATATTCAATAACAACTTATTGAATTTTCAGAATAAGTTCTATTGTTTACAAACTACGAGGACATAAAACCCAACAAACTCTCACTTGGACTAAAACTCCAGTGGTAACTTATATATTCGATATATAAGGCTGAGTTTTTGAGTTTTATAGAGAAATACAATGAACTAAGGCATCCCATACCCATGGTTTTACCATTCGGTATCTCATACTCAATATTTCTCCCACTTGCCCTAGGTTATTAACCTGGTATTTCTAGTCTCATTAAGTGATTCTCAAACATTTTAGCCAAGAGAATCATTGTAAACATATCAGTGTACAAATAGGCTTCTTATTAAACTATATGGGGAATGTATCTAATTCTCAATAATGGCCAGGAAGTACACTCTCCTCCCACTATATTGAGGTACTCTTAATTCTTTGATTAAGATATGTCTGACCTGCCTTAACAACTCTTGTTAACAGTCAATCTAGAAATCTTAAACTTATTATACTTCGATCTTAGCCATTAAATAAATGAATATTTGTAAATGGTTTTTAACAATTTGATTCTTAACAGAAGTTGCTATGAGATTGAACAAACACATTTCTCTGAAAATAAACATTTCATTCAAAACAAAAATATGTACAATATGTTCATTACATGATCACAAAAGCAGGTAATTACATCTTCAGCAGCAACTTCTCCCATTAGTCGAGCTGAGCAAACGGTCTCTAGGAATTAGTTAACCTGTTTACCTTTCTCTGTTATCTTCTTTACAAGGTATTTAGGAAAATTTCTTTTCCAGTACCCTTCCTCGTTACAGTGGAAACATTTCCCTTTCTCTGTAGCGGTTTTCTTCCTAGCAGGCTTCTTCTTCCCTTTCCCTTTATCTTTCTTCGCTGGAATACTCTTACTCTGCAAAGAGGATGCAACATCAGGCTTGAAGGACGTTCCTCTCTTCTCGACAGAAACAACATTTATTTCTAGTTCTAGACCTTTAGTTCTTAACATGGTATGGAAAGTCTATAGCTCATTTAGTAGAGTGGTTAAGTTGTATTCAATTTTATTAATCAATGCATTAGTACAAAATTGCAGAAAACTCTTCGGAAGATATCCTAGAATAAAACCAACTTGGCTTCTCTCGTCCATCATCACACTGTTTACTTCAGCCACATTAAAGTGGATCATCATGTCCAGGACATGCCACAAACATTGGTCCCCTCTTTCATGCGACTATTGTAAACGTATTTGATAGCATCATACCTCAGGGTGAAGGACGGTTGTCCAAACATCCCTCTTAGAGATTCCAATCTCTTTGGTAGTACTCATATCCTCATGTTTTTTGGCCAAAACGTCAAACAAGCTGGCGAGACTATAAACACGGGCTTTATCATTCGCCCTGATCCATCTATCAAATGCTTTCTAAATAGTTCAGTTGGAATTAGAGCTAGGAATAGGAGGATATTCCTCCGTTAAGTCAAATCTCAAATCGTCTATCATAAGTATCGTGTTCAAATTATACAATTGTTGTTTGAAGCCAACAATTGTATAATTGAACTCATCATTCTAAAATTATAAACAAATTCTATAAGTGAATTGTTTTTAAATCCAATCAAGTTTTAGCAACGTGATAATGTACCCATAATCATTATTTTTGCAACGATACTTAAATGATTTAGAACGAATGCTACCGTGGGGAAGTCAAGAATTCTTTCACAAAAGTAAGACAATTCTTGACCAAATACTATCTCCAGAATAACTTATATTCTGATAGTCATTTAGTTATCGTTTTCAGTCAAGATCATTACTAACACTAGTAAGTCTTGTAAGTGTAGACCCGCCATTTTCAGATCGTACAAAACGGTATGAGTATGCCTCCAAAATAGAAGACAAATATCCAAGACAAAACTGTAAGACCCTATTCATTTTACTAAAGCCTATTATGAATCCTATGTTACAACCCTCTGAGGGGATTGCTGCGATTAACGACTAGCTAGTACCGCCTAAAAATGATAACAGACGCAACATAGGAATCTCACAGTTCAAACTAATGGAAAATATCGTAGGACAATGTTGACACATTTTCTTCACCCACTTACAATGAACGACTTTCCTCATTCACCTTGTTATTGACCTATACAAATACTTTCCGAATGAAGCAGTTGAGGTAAAATCGACAAGAAGCCGAGCATGGATCTCATGATGTGAACTCTTGAGGACATGAAAGCTAATAACTTTTATTCTCCCATTGAAGTGTTCTAAATTTTTGGGTAAATTTATATTTAGGTTCTTTTCGGCTAATAAAAACAACCCTAAGTCTAGGTGGTTAATCTAAATATAATACTTATAAATGGATATAAACTTACGATGTCTATGTGATAAACCGTTTTATTACCTCACACCGCTCAGAATACTCATAAAATCAGTTGCCGACACTCAATTATTCGACCATAATCCCCAAGTAGGAGGTGTTCCATAGACCGCCAACTTAAGTATCCTCAACCTTCAACAGGATTATATACCGGTTGAGTTTGTAACCCTAGTTTTACAAGTTTAATGACCTATTTTAACTATTAAAACAAGTGGTTAACCTAAGTGAGCATGCAACTGTTCTTTGTTATGGATTTTAAACGTCTAACTCAATTTTATAACAGCTTACAAAATTTTAGACATGTTAAACATCCATGACAAACAACAAAGACATTCAATATCTAATTTAACTATTATATTAAATAAAAGAAACCCTAACATGCATACTATATATTATAACATTTTATAACATACTTTCAATGCATGTAACATGCTTCTTACGGTGGGATTTTAAATCTACATGACATATTGTATTCACATACAAGATTTATTTAAACACTAACTGATATGGCTTAAGTTTTGGCATAAACAAGCAAACAAAACCTAAATATTACAAAACAGCTTCTGAACCGCTTCCGAACCGCTCCAAAACGAACTTAAGTAGCTTGAATTGGACCTGAACCGTCTGAACTGGACCAGCCAAGTCTGAACCGAACCAGCTAAAAACATTTGAGGCTGAACCGAACCGGACCTCAAGAGAATCGGTTAAACCGGTAGCTCTCCCTAATATTCAACATCTCGCTAAGTCTCATCGTTTAGCAATGACGACCATCGTCATGCGTTTTGCTTGATTGTTTAGTGTTTGCATGATCGTTTAGAAACTATCGCATAGCTCCTGATTAAACTACACGATCATGTAGTGTCCTCTAGCAGCATTCTCACCGCAAAGCTAAAAACAAAATCAACAGAAATGCAGTAATAAACGTTTGAGCGAATGTTTGCGCAAAATAAAACTAATGACTTTCAAAATTTGAAGAAGCTATTAAAAGTAAGAAGAGTCTCACGATGCTTAATTAGCATATGCGGTGAATTATACGTACCATCATAGATGCATCGCAAAGGTACGCAATCGGACAAGGAGAATTTCAAAAGGATAATGCATAAAAAATAACAAGAAAGGACCTTAGGCGGAATAACGCATGCGATCATGCATTGAAGGATGGAGGGAATTTTTTCGTTGTACTACGCACCGAGGAGAATTATTTTTCGCACCTATAAGAAGCAAACACACCACAACCAAGGAAGCAACCGCATATCCAAAATAAAAATAAAAATAAAAAATAAACTAAACTAAGAAAGCAAGGTAAATATAGAGTAGAAGACGTCCCTGGAGAAATTGGAGTGTTGTCACCACAAGGAGTCTTCCATGCAGGAGAGTGCTCTCAACTACTTAGGTCAAGGGACTCACCCTGATCATTGGAACTTCCGGCAATTGTTGGGCGTATGTTGGCCACCATGTGCTTAGAATTACCTTCAGCTCATGCGACTGATTGCCCTTCTACCTTAGGGTCAATAATGTATTTTGGCGCATCGTTTACACTTCAATATTGTTTGCAACTTGGCCGCACAAGCTGCAATACTCCCAAGATAAAAAAGTTGCCTGTAGAGACACAAAACTCAACAAACAATTAGCTGCCATGTCCCCGGCAACGGCGTAAAAAACTTTATGACTAAAATTAGTGGGACGCAATATGCGATGCATGTCTTAAGGTATGCGTTGATTCTCATGCGTCGGTGGTCATGCGTTGGAATGAAACTATGTGTTAACGAATGTATGTGATGACCATGCGTTCCCATCACAAGTTTTCTTGCGCTCACGCCAAGTATAACGTGAACGCAAGTTTCTCGAGTGATCTGAGGTCGAACTCAAGGACTTGTTACTAAATGTTATACGGTAATGTGTTTGCGGCGGTTGAATAAAAGAATGATGGAGGGTATAAACTATAAACTACTCATACTCCTAACTAACAGACAACGCAATGAGAAGTATGAATGAGAGGTAGAGACATGACAACTATTGACGTGAAGTAAATGGATGGAAAATAGAAAAAAAGTGAGGATGTCTTCATCAAAACCCTTAAGAATGACCACAAGGGAAACCTCAGTCAACGCAAGCTTATGCATTCATGCTATACACGCCTGCTGCAAATGCACGTGATTTATATTAGCAAATGGAACTTATTCCTAAGTCTCCATTCTTGCTTATGCAATCTGAATCCAGCTCTCCCGAGCATCAATTCTAACCTAGCTCTCTCAAGTCTTAGGTTCTTTCTTTAGACTCTCTCTCGAGTCGCTCTAAAGGTGTGATGGATGCATACATAAGACAAGGTAACCACAAAAGCCTTGTTGACATAAGATTATTCCTATCTCTAGTGAACACTTGCTTACACTGCTTAATGCAACCAACCACTTACCCTCCCAAGCAGTTAGTTGTTGCTGATTTTACTCATAGACAAGCATTGCGTCCGCTTATAGACAAATGTTGCTACGGCTTTTCACTAAGCAAATAAGGTTTTCTTGCACACTCATGCAACGCACACCTCCCGGTGGTTTGCTACATGCTTCATATTCTTATGCCGCATGATTAAGTATGTGATACTCTAGCAATCTCACTAAGTGATGCAATGAAAGTTAAGGATGCTAAGCAAGGAAAGATTGAGATGGAATCGAAGGAAACATAGAAATGCATTGAACACACAATATATTAATTTCTTAATCCAAAATGTAATACAATACAATATAAGAAAAGAAGAGAAAATGAAATGANTTTTTTTCTTTTTTGTTAAACTATACATTTAGTTACTTTATTTTCTCAGTTATTTAATATAATATAATTATGGTCTTCTCATACATTCAATTGTACTAATTTGGTATGGATAAGTTTTAACAATATTTGCAAACAATTAATATATATTGACATCTTATATCGCTAAAAATATATACTCGACACTTCATCAACAAAAATTCAATCTACCTATTTGTTAACTATGGCTTTTTAAGATGATCATTAGATTTTATCCCGATATAAAAAGTAATATAAAATAACATAAAAGATAGAAAGGTTAAAGTAACATATAAATAGTAGTAGTAGGAGTTAAAGACAGTACATTTATAAGAAAAAATGTACAAGGGTAGTAATTGAAATAAAAGGGGTATTTAAATTGAAAACAATTAGTTTAGTTTAAATAAATAAATTAATCTCAAAGAAGTAAGGTGTTACGATATAATAGAGTTAAATAATCATAGTTATCCAAAAACACAAAAAAGATAAGAATAAGGAAGTGAAATAGATAGTGGTGGACAGGTGTTAGAAAGTGAGGTAAGGCTGCGGAGGGACATTAGCATGTGTTTGTATTTTGGGGTTAGTGGCATAATGAAAGACATTAAAGAGAGATAATTAAGGGGATTAATATTGGGGAAGAAAATAGAGAAAAATATTAATGTGGAGTAAAATAAAAGGGAAGGAGGTGACAGGATTTGTCCGATATCATATGATAATATGCTGAGTCATGACATGAATGATTTAATTAATTAGGACTAGACGCAAAATCTTTACGGCTTAGGCCTTAGCTTTATCTAATGTCTTTTGAAAGGACATTATGAAAACTAAAAAAAAAACTAAGGCGTGCTAGATTAAATATGGCCTGGCCGTGGTGTGCGGTGCCGCCGTAGTGATAAGCCTACGGGATATGCCACTATAATGATCTTGATGTCCCCTCATTTCTTATGCTACTATACAAAAATTTGTTGAAATGTCTTTAATGGGACGGTCCCAATGGCTAAGTAAATAATACAACAATTCCTCTTACTCTTAATGAATCACATGAATTTATGTGTCTATTTTGTTTCTAGTTCTTTGCTTGTTGATTGATACTATCGTAATTATAGTTTATAATGATATTGTGTAAATTAAGTTTGAGTTGATTGTGTGATTTTGTATCTTTTCTTTTTCTTCTAAAATAAGTAGATCAAGTCAATTTAAATGTAACTCAATTAGTTAAGACTATAGTATTAAATTTTCGTTAATATGTCGATATTTCTATTGATATTTTATATTTTCATAAATTTGATATCAACATGAGGGATAAATTGATATTTCTATTATATCGTAGAAAAAACTACTGAAAAAATAAATAATAAAATGTCACTAATATAAATATAATATGAATATTATATATTTAAATTTGTTTAAAAATCATTAAATATTTAAGGTAATTGTTTTAAATGACGAAGCTGCTAGAATTATTTTTAAGTATAGCAAAATGTCATTATATATCTGTGATAAATCTGATAGAGTATCTATCAATGACATGATCTGTCTATCAATATCTATAATCGTTTATTACTAATAAATAGTGATATTTTGTTATATTTATAAATAACTCATCTCATTTTCCTATATTTGAAAACAATCCAAATGTTTATTTACTAATTTAAATTTAATTTTAGAGTGGTTTGTTTCTATGATTTTTTTAGAAGTATCTATTCACATCGACATTTTATTAATATTTTCGTAAAATTAAGATCTCGCTATTTTCGTTGACATCGATATTTTAAACTTTAAAGACATTAAAGAAAATAAAAAGTAATGATACTGAATTAGATTTCTACCTTTAGATAGTGTTTCAGTTTGGTTGTTATGATTTAAAATTTTCAATTTGGTTTTTATAATCAATTTAAGATGTGTTTGTATTACATTTTCAAGTGTTTAATTTAAAAAAATAAGTCATTTTAAAGAAATTGGAGTATTTGGTAACCACACAAAATAACTTTTTAAGTGTATTTTAATATTTTTTTTATAAAAATTATTTAAATAAAAATGAGTTCTTTTTAAAAAAAAAAATTTCTTAAGTCGATTTAAATGGGTACTTAAACTTCACAAAAGTTTAAGATGAAGTAAAACATATGTAAAAGTTAAAGTCTTTGATTAAGTATGAGATATTTTAAGAAATAGGAATAATTAGGTGAGATTTAACTCAACTATATATAGACTAAATTGAAACCTCTCAAATTTTAAAAACCAAACATTAAGAAAAATCAAAATATATGAATTAAATTGAGAAAAATTAAAAACTATGGAGACAAAATTGAAATTAAGTTCAAAGTATAGGTAGCTTAGTTGGAATTGGATTGATGGTGATATGTAAATCCAAACTTGGTGTTGATGAAGTGATATCTGAGCAATTTAGGTAAAGCTTTATGGGTTTAGTTTTATTAGAAGATAAGATGAATATAAGGATTGGATCGAGGAAAACTAAATGGGAATGGGAATGGGAATAGTCAACAAAAGAAAGAACGTGGCAGTAAGTATAGGGACAGTTTTATTTGATGTGCAATAATTGAGGTTTTAATTTGTCAGGTACACACGCCCTATCCAACATGCACTCCATTTCCTAACTACTCATCTTTACCAATTAAAACAACAATCTCCTTTTTTTTCTTTTTTACTTTTCTTACCTTATTTGTTATCTTCTAAAAAATTACATCAAGATTAAATTATTGAAAATGAGAACATATGAATGTAAATCTATGCCATGGATTTCCCCTTTTTTCCTGGAAAAAAAGACTTTAGAATTCTTGGATCTTTGTGATGGGTGAGGAGGACAAGTGGACAAAAGGTTTATGGTCCTTTTCAGTTTGGTGCACCTGCTATGGACCCAATGCAGTTGAAACAATGAACTAAAACACATTACTTAGCTTCTGTAATCTCAAACACACAACAGGCAAACTTATCAGACAAATGTCCACTTTCCTTGAGTTATCACCCTATGATTTAATGCATAAAGAAAGTGTAAGAGTTAGAACAAATCCCCCTTCAAACTTTGTCCATTTTTCTTATTATCTTTCTGTTAATAGTTGTTGATAGAGGATGGTCTTACTCCTTTTTTACCAATTTGAGACAAAAGTTGCAGTTTCAATAATTCTTCTCTCGTCCCTCGAAGATTCGATCAACACGATTAAGTTAGGGACATGATTCTGATATTGACGAATAAGGATAACAAAATCTCACATTTTTCTACGATGATATGATATTGTCTACTTTGAGCATAAGTTTTCACGACTTTACTTTAGTTTCACCAAAAAAATTTTGTACCCATGGAGATATCATCCCTCACTTATATGACTATGATATTTTCTTTTCCTAATGAACGTGGAACTTTTGTTGCACTCCCAATAGATCGATTCTCAATGTAACCAAAGTTTACCTTTGCTTTAATAGATTGATGTTCAATGTTTAGTTACAAGTGTAAGACGAGAATATTAACTAGATAAATCAAACATACAATCGTTCTTATTATGTATAAAATTTAGAACAAAGATAATTCTAAAATGTTTTCATCTTTCACAATTAGCACCCTTTAGGAAAATTTGTTGAAATAGTTTTTCTTAGTCATTCTAATGGGCTTTAATTTTTTTTGCAGAGGCTCAAGATGAAGACAACGACCCAAAGAGAAAAGATAAGAAGGTGATCTAATGAGTGATTTAGGGAATTAGAAATATCTGTTTGCTCTTAAATGCTCTCTAATGGTGATTCTCACATAGGAAGAAGATCATCCATGTGTATAAAGGATGGAGAAGAAGAAGGAGAAGAAGAAGAAGAAGGAGGAGGAGGAGAAGAAGTATTTATAGTGGTTCGGCAGCTATGGCCTACGTCCACTATGAAACAGGAGTAATCTTATTAGATGGATCGATTTTGAAGGAGATTACAAAACCATATAAGTATTTCAAACTCTAATTCACTCACCAGCTCTTTTAGATTTCAAATGGTGCTTTATATAGATGAATAGTGAATTAGTTACAAGGTTAGTTGAAACTCTGTCTTCTTACTGGTTGCTTTCACACTATTTAAATAGTCTTCTAACTTCAACAATTTGCACCTTGAAAGTATTTGTAAAAAAAATGATTCCTCCCTTTCTGATGTTCTTTGCCCCTTTTCAAGTAAGTCGAAGCCATCAACTCTAGGCACTTCGGAAATTTGAGTTGAGATGTGGGCTTCGTTAAGATGCCTACTGCATTATTATTGGTATGAATCTTTCAACTCTGATTTTTCCATCTTCTCTTTGATTTCTCATGAAATGATATTTGACATTTATATGCTTTTTCCTGTTGTGAAACTAAGAATTTTTTTATAGATGGATGGTGCTTTGATTATCACAAAAAAATTGTAATACTGTTCTGGTTTATGCCAAAGTCTTGTAATAATCCTTATAACCATAAAGCTTCTTTGACTATCTTGAACGGAGCTACGAACTCTGCTCCTATTGTTGATAGAGCAATAACAAATTGAAGAGTGGCCTTCCAACTCAATAGGTTTTGTCCCAGTAGGAAGAAATATCCTGATAAAGATCTCCTTTTGTCTGATCCTCTACATAATCTGCATCAACATAACCAATAAGTATAGGATTAGTGGAATCACACCTTTTATAGATAAGTCTAGCCTTTTTAGTGCCATTAAGGTATTTGAGAATCCAATTGGAAACTTTCCAATGCCTTCTCCCAGGATTGGCCATATAACGGTTGACAAGGCTAGCTCCATAGGCAATGTTTAGTTTGGTTAAGATCATCAAGTACATTAGGCTTCCCACTACTTGGGAATAGGGAACTTTGGACATATAGTCTGAGTGCTCAATTTCATCCTCTTTAGGTGAGTTTGCTGTAGAAAGTTTGAAGTGATGGGCTATAAGTGTGGTAATTGGTTTAACCCCTTCTTTATTGAATTTCTTCAAAACTTTCTCGTAGTAGCTGTGTCGATTGATATGTAATTCATCCTTGTTTCTATTTCTGAAAATTTCCACCCAAAGAATCTTTTTGGATTCTCCCAAATCTTTCATTTCAAATTTCCTTTTTTAGCATGGTTTTGACTTTATAGTTATTTTTGAAACTCCTTGCAAAGAGTATATCATCTACGTATAATAATAAGTAGATTTATCTTTAAAAGAATTTGAATTGATATATACGCAACTATTATAGTTTCTTCTTAAGAATTCAATCTTTAGGATGAACTCATCGAATCTCTGGTATCAACACCTAGGAGCTTGCTCAACTCATAGATTGATTTATTTAGTTGACAAACTAAATCTTCATCACCTTGTTTAATGTCGCTTAAGGGCCGCTTCATATAGATTTTCTCTCTTACGTGGTCATGTAAAAATGTTATTTTTACATCATGCTAGTCAAGTTCTAAGTTGTTTTGAACCACCAAGGACATTAACATTCTTGTGGAGGTTTGACTACAGAAGAGAAAATCACTGTGTAATTTATTCCCTCCTCTTATGAGAATTCCTTAGCAACTAGCCTTGCTTTGAATCTAGGTTGTTCAACCCTTGGTATATCTTCCTTATATCTGTATATTAATTTAGAGGTTGGTTTGAAGCCCTTAGGAAGAGATGTGAGAGTCCATGTTTCATTAACATCTAGGGAATACATTTCATCATTCATGGCTTCAATCCATTTGTGAGCATTGGGTCCACTGATAGCTTCCTCAAATGTGCTTGGTTCCATATGATTAATATCATCAGCTATACAAGAAAATCTGCCTCTCCATATGAAAAGACACCTTGTTTATACTTCATGAGAGGGGTGTAGTTCTTCTTTGTCTTTCTCTGGCAATGAGTAATTTTGTAGATTATTTGAATCATAAATGCCTTCTGATTCATCCTCCTCAAGGGTTTGAGTAGTTCAGGATCTTCTTGAGTCACAGATCCCTCTTTGTCTAAAGATAACTCCACTTCAAACTTAATATTATAACCTCGAGAGAGTTGTCTGAACTTTCATTTTTAAGCATGAACATTTCATCTTCTTTGAAAATTACATCTCTACTGTGAACAAACATTTTCTCATAGGATGCCAAAGCCTGTAGCGTTTGATACCTTCTGTGAAGCCAACAAACATACACTTTTGCTGCCCTAGCCTTCAGTTTTCCTTTGGACTGGTGTACATAACCCACACTGCCTAAGACTTTGACCATGTTTAGGTTTGGAGGATGATTAGACCATTTCTTTTCTGGAGTTAGGAAATTAGAGAAGAGCATGGGCATTTGTTTAGAGTGAAGACAGTGTAGAAGGTTGCTTCTGCCCACCACTTTTGAGACAATAAAGCATTTAACAAAAGGCATCTAACATGCTCAATAATAGTTATGTTGAGCCTTTTAACAACACCATTTTTTATGAGGTATATCTTACAGTCTGGTGTCTTGTATGTTGGAACGTACCATCACGCAGAGGAAGTGATCAGGATCCATAAGCACTCTAATTCATTAATTTTGGCAGAAAAGAAAGCATGCTCCAACAGAAATAAATGGGTTTCATGGCATACCTTTGAAGAACTTCCTCTAAGCTTGAATCTAGCTACAAATCTCCTTTGAATCTTGTTGTAGACCATCCTAAGATCTTCCTTACTATCATCTCAGTGCTCTAGATTGAGTAGTGGGACTCAAAATAAGCTTGAATTAAGGGAATTTGGAGATTAACTCACAGCAGCAACTCAACGTAAAAAATAGCTTCTTCTCTCGAATTTTTCAGATAAATTCTTTCGGTTGCATTCCCTTCAAAACACTCCAATCTCTTTAATATATTGCAGACATTCATGCAAAGAGATTTGCTACATGAGATGCATCTCATGCTTGGAGTTAATGAAGGTTGAAGAAGTGGGTTGTTAGTGAGCTACTACCTGAAGACAATGGAAAATTCAATTTTTTTCATTTTGTGTTTTTTCTTCCTTTTTAATTTTGATAAATTGATTTCATAAATCAATTTTTTTTTAATAAAAATGAAAATATTATTAATTTTACAAAATTAATTTTCTTAATAAATTTAATAAATAATTATTTAAACAATTTAAATAATTCTAATTAATTTAATATCAAATAATAAATTAATTTTACACAATACCATCTTCAATATTTAAATCATATTTAAATATTATTTCTCCAATTTCATTTAATTCTACTTTGAACACTTCAAATTAACTTATCACGCTATTCTAGAGCTAATCCATTTAGGAGCTAGTAGGGGACCTCGCGGACCTACAGATCATGGACTTCAAGGATCCGAGATTAATCGGCTAAACTCATTAGACCGATCTAACCCTCATTCGTTAACTAACGAGTGATTCCACTAAAGGCCATAGCTGAACTCCCCTTACTGTAGATATATTATATCCACTCGATATAACCATGTTTAGTAAGTTAACTCTTCATAGGTTGCTCGTAATAACGGCTGAGTCGAATCTCTGTGTTACCCCCGAAATTACCCCTTGTTCCTTAAGTCCCATTGATCTTCTAATGAACAATTGATTTGTGATCCAATCAATAAATCGGATCCCTCTCAGGCAATGAAAAGGTGAGGTCTCTTGTTCAAAACCCAAAATTAGCACTTGAAGGGAACAACTTCTCTACTATCCCTATTCGGGTAGGAATGAATTCCACCTTGTATCCTATGTCCTTAGCTATTCATCCGGTCTTATCCCCAAAATGGTAAGCTTATTGAGCAGAGTCAGTTGGTCTACTCTCACCGTTTGCAGATCAAAGGATAATCCCGAACAAACAGGAGTTCATAGTTAGCTCAAGATTAAGGTCAAGTTACCTAGGTCATCGCTTTGAAATAGTCAGCTTTAAACAATAAACAACGTTATAAAGTAAGAGTAACTGGTCTCATGGTCCGATCTTACACAAAAATCATTTGCATAGGACACCCCCACTCCTCATGTCTCAACATGAACAAATTAGGATCACTTCGTTTGTAGCACTTTACAACTCTTTGTAACAACTACAGAGTAGGCCGCATCCGATAATGTTACCAGAATAAGGCACCCAATCTTATTAATATAATATAGATCATTTTGACTATTATTCGAACCTGATCCACTTGTATGTTTCCGCATAAAGTTCAAGTACTTATGTAATAGTCAATGGACTTTGGTTTATTGGATTTCTAAAAAAAAAATAAAATATTCAATAACAATTTATTGAATTTTCAAAATAAGTTCTATTGTTTACAAACTACGAGTTTTAGTTCATAAAACCCAACATTGTAATGCCATTTTCTCTGCAAAATTTGTTAAGCTCTTCTTCACAAAACTCCAAACCATTGTCAATTCTAAGAAATTTAATTTTTCTTGAGGATTTCTTTTCAGTCATAAGTTTCCATTTGAATTTTTTCTAGAATAAGATCTTTAGTCTTTAGGAACAAAATATCCAGATTTTTTTAGTAAAGGTTAGAAAATACATTGATCCACTCAATGATGGAGTTGGTGATGGTCCCCATAGGTTAGATTGTATGTAATCAAATATTCCCTTAGTTGTATGTTGGGCTTTTGTGAAGTTGTCTTACTGCCCTGCCAAGTATGCAGTGTTCAAAAAACTTCAGTTCTTCACATATATTTTGAGGCAGAACATCTTGCTTAAATAGGATTTGCAAACCCTTTTGGCTGATATGAGACAATCTTTTGTGCCAAAGTCTCCTTCTGTAGGATTTAACTTGTAGCAACTAGGGCAATGTGAGAAATTTCTACATCATTAATGATGTAAACACTATTCCTTTTCTTTCCAATTAGAAAAACTTTTGAGTCTTTTATTATTTGAAGAGTACCCCTTGTTCCTTTGTATTCACAACCTATAGCAACCAACATACTCAATGAGAGTAGATTTATTTTCAAAGAAAAAACACGTCTTACATTCCTTATGAGCTTTTCTGATTCATCGTTCATTTTAAGACATATTGATCCAATGCTTTTGATCTTGCAAGCATTATTGTTGCCCATGTAGACAGATCCTCCATCATAGGGCTTGAAGGTTATAAACTAGCTCTTAGAGGGTGTCATGTGGAATGAACACCCTGAGTCTAAGACCCAATCTTGAACTCTTTCTTCAGTATTCTGAGTTCCTCTCTCATTCGAGGTTACAAGAGCATCTCGAAAAGGTTAAACCATTTTCTCCTATAGTAACTTCTCCCTATTGATGGTTTTTATTTTTCTAATTTTGTTTCTTTTACAGAAACCATCAATCTTTTTTTTTATGACTATCTTTCTTGTAGTAGGCACATTTTAATTTTTGTTTACCTTTGTCATTCAACTATGATTTTTTGTCCTTCCCTTTGTTCTTAGATTTCCTTTTAGAAAATAATTCTTCACCATCAATATTTTCTTTCTTCTACATTCAATTCAAGTTCCTTGGTTCTCATTTAAAGACTGTGAGGTCCAATGTGGTAGCGGTGATGAATTAAAGTACAGAAAACATAAATTATGCATATCTCAAATAATATTTTACAACATGCTTTACAAAGAGAAATTAAGGGTCTGGATCAACTTATCCTTGAAGCCAAAATCTAATGGAGTTAGCATGCAATTAGCGGAAGAAATCAGAATCATTAAGCACTCTAATTCATCAATTTTAGCATTTAAGTAAGCATGTTCATAAGATAAAAAAAGGGTTTTAGAAAACATACCTTTGAAGACTTCAAATTCTTCAAAATTGAGCTTGAATCTCCACTCCAAAGTGTTGTAGACCACCACTAGATCTTCCCTACTATTCTCTAGGACCTTAGATTGAATTGTGGGATTCAAGATAAGCTGGATCTTATGGAGAAAGCTTGGTTTTTTTTAGAGAAAATGAAGAATCCTTCTTCAAGATATTTTCAGCTAGAAATCTCAGTTGTTGAAGCTGGCTTTTGTTTGTTGGGAATGTTCTCAAACTCGCAGTTCGTAAATTTTTTAAAAAAATATTATATTTTGCAATAAAAGTATTATTGAGACTTTATTCCATAAAAGTGTTATTAAAATTGCATTCTGTTATAAAATCCAATAAACAAACTCATGGCTATAGTATGAATACTTTAACTTTATGTAGAGACATAAAAGAGGATCAAGTTTTAGTATATAGCCAAAAAGTCTATAAGTATATGGATGAGATTTGGTACTTCATCAACATTTAATAATCTGATGTTAATTGAATAAACTCTTTAAACCGAATTAATAAACATTTGTCAACTACCGGATCACTCCACTAAAGCCCAATAATTACACTTCCCTCACTATAGATACATTTCTATCCACTTGATTTAACCGCAATCGGTAAGGGACCCTTCACAGGTTGTTCGTAATAATGGTTGTGTCAAATGTTGTTTTACCCCCGAGATTATATCTTGTTTCTTAGGTCCCACTGATCTTCTAATAAACAATTGGTTTGTGATCCAATCATCAAGTTGAGTCCCTTTCGGGCCAGTGAGAGGATGGAGCCCCTTGTTCAAGACTTGGAATCAGTACTTAAGATAGTAACCTCTCTACTATCCTTTAAAAGCTGGTAGGAGTGAATTTTGTCTTGCACCATATGTCCTCAACTATCTACTCGGTCTTACCTTTGAAATGGGAGACTTATTGAGTCAGCACTGTTGAGCCAACCCTCACCTATGCAAATCTAAGGATAATCCCAAATAAATAGGAGTTCATAGTTAGCTTAGGATTAAGGTCAAGTTACCTAGGTCATTGCTTTGAAATAGTTAGTTTTAAACAGTAAACAATGTTATAAAGTAAGAGTTACTTGTTTTTTGGTCCAATCTTATACAAACTCATTGCATATTACGCCCCCACTCGCATGTCTCCACATGAACGATTTAAGATCACATTGTTTGTACTAAATACAAAGTGGGCCACATCCGATAGTGTTACCAGAATAAAGTACCCAACCTCATTCGCATACTATAGACCGTTTTGGCCATCTACTTGAACATGATCCACTCTTATGTCTCCATACAAAGTCCAAGTACTCATGTAATAGTCATGGATCTTAGTTTATTGGATTTAGGCTTTTACAAATGCAATTTACATATTTAATAATATGTTTATTGAATAAAACCTCAATAACATCTTTATTGCAAATAGAATATGTTTTAATTTTACAAATTGCGAGTTTTAGAACATACAACCCAACAAAATCTTCACGAATTCTCTCCTTGATTTGGTCACGAACTCTCCAAAGCAACTCGAACAAAAACTGCATCACAACTTTGGACACCACCATAAGAGTCTCTTGTATTCTCCTTAGGGGGTTGAGAATCACAAGAGTGTGTAGGCTATGTGTTCTAAACTTTGGAAGAGAGGAAAAGAAGGATTTGAAAGAATTTTTTTTTTTATAGGAATCGTTCTTTTTGGGGAGAAGCCTTTTTTTTTTTTTTTTTTTTATCATAAACTCTCTGTAACATTTGGAAGGAAGAAGAATATCATTCCTAACCTTCCATTCCCCACGTATCTGTTAAAAGAAACTCCTTCCTCAATTAAATTCAAATAATAGATAATTAAATCAAAACTATTTTGATTTAATTAATATTATATAATTATTATATATACATACGTACGTGTATATATATATATATATATACATATATGTATGTATGTATGTATGTATGTATATTATCATATAGTATATATTAAACTATATATTATATCGAATATAACACAACCTATAGTTTTTATATTGTACCAAATACAATATAACATATAGTTTGAATTCTCTTAATTATTTACGATATTTAATATAAATCAAATTTATATTAAATTTGATTATATGAATCTAATCCATATAATTAATATTTGAATCATATTCAAATATTTATTTCATCTCAAAATAAACTTTATATTATAATGTATCTGTTGGCTTTTTGGCCCTTAATCTCAAATTAATTAATTTTAATTAATTAATTAATCAATGTTTTGATGATAACAAACTCAATTTTTAATTATTTAAAATATTAGTATTTTAATATGTTCATAGCATAGAGCTCGGAACAACGATTCTAACACCTTTTGAATCACTCAAATCGGAGCTAAAACGAAGATGATATGACCGAAACAAGTCTATAAAGAAAATAACGTGGTGAATGACGTGGCATAACTAGACCATCTGCATGTAGACATGTGGTGGCATATTGGTTGAATGATGAATCATTAAGAGATTAAATATGATGAACTTTTGATTTTTGGATTGATTTAAAATAAAAAAATTGAAATTTAAAAGAAATTTAAAAGGAAAATAAATTTAATATTATTTTATGTTTGTGTTTAACGGCTAGTTTTTNGCCATCATCTAATGCCTGAAGTTGATCGTTTAGCGCGCGGATAAGGTAAGCGATCACTTAGTGCTATCGTATAGTAATTGACGCATCGCCCAACTGCCGCACATAGGTAAGCGATCGCGTAGTGCTTTTGTTTAGCATCTCGATGCATCGCTTAGCTATCGTATAGAGGTAAACGACCGCGTAGTGCTATCGCTTAGCATCTCAACGCATCGTTTAGCTTTCGATCAAAGGTAAATGATTGTGGTAAGCAATCGTGTAGCACTATCATATAGCTCTTCACCGCATCGCTTAGCTCCCACCTGAAGCTACACGATCGTGTAGTGCCATCGTATAGCAATACAATGCATCGCTTAGCTCCCGTAGATACACGATCGTCTAGTGCACAACACCTCAATGATCAATGCTCGAAGCTACACGATTGCTTAGATTTTCTTCACATCGTTTAACGCATGAAGCTAAACAATTGTTTAGCTACTAAAGCTCAACAACGATATGAATAGAGGCTGATTTTCAGGAATTTGCAACTCAGCCTCATCACATGTTTCTTCAAATTACAGCTTAATTTCAACTCTAATGACTTCAAATAAATTACAGAATCTTGGGAACACATATAAGCTCATCAAGCAAGAGCCAATTACAAATTTAAATGAAAAATCAATAAGAAATTAAAAGCCAAATCTCAAAGAACCATATCAGTACAACAGCTTCATATTACTCATATAAAACACCCACCAAACAAAAACTCAACCAAATTGAATGCTTATAAGATGCTCTGATACCAGTTGTTGGAACGTACCAGTGCAGCAGAAGTGACCAGGATCCATAAGCACTCTAATTCATTAATTTTGGTAGAAATGAAAGCATGCTTTAGTAGAAATAAATGGGTTTCCTGACATACCTTGGAAGAACTTCCTCTAAGCTTGAATCCAACTGCAAATCTCCTTTGAATCTTGTTGTATACCATCCCAAGATCTTTCCTACTATCCTCTTAGTGCTCTAGATTGAGTAGTGGGACTCAAAATAAGCTTAAATTAAGGTAATTTGGAGACTAACTCACAGCAGCAACCCAACGTAAAAAACAGCTTCTTCTCTCGAATTTTTCAGATAAATTCTTTCGGTTGTCTTCCCTTCAAAACACTTCAATCTCTTCAATATATTGCAGACATTCATGCAAAGAGATTTGTTGCATGAGATGCAACTCGATTTGCTGCATAAGATAATGGAAAATCCAATTTTTTTTTCATTTTGTGTTTTTTCTTCTTTTTCAATTTTGATAAATTGATTTCATAAATCAATTTCTTTTAATAAAATTGAAAATATTATTAATTTTACAAAATTAATTTCATAAATTAATTTTACAAAATTAATTTCATAAATTAATTTTCTTAATAAATTTAATAAATAATTATTTAAATAATTTAAATAATTTCATAAATTCTGAGTTCCTCTCTCATTCGAGGTTTACAAGAGCATCTCGAAAAGGTTAAACCATTTTCTCCTATAGTAACTTCTCCCTATTGATGGTTTATTATTTTTCTAATTTTGTTTCTTTACAGAAACCATCAATCTTTTTTTTATGACTATCTTTTCTTGTAGTAGGCACATTTTAATTTTTGTTTACCTTTGTCATTCAACTATGATTTTTTGTCCTTCCCTTTGTTCTTAGATTTCTTTTTAGAAAATAATTCTTCACCATCAATATTTTCTTTCTTCTACATTCAATTCAAGTTCCTTGGTTCTCATTTAAAGCTGTGAGGTCCAATGTGGTAGCGTGATGAATTAAAGACAGAAAACATAAATTATGCATAATCTCAAATTACAAATAAATATTTACAAACATGCTTACAAAGAGAAATTAAGGGTCTGGATCAAACTTATCATTCCTTGAAGCCAAAATCTAATGGAGTATTAGCATGCAATTAGCGGAAGAAATCAGTATCATTAAGTCACTCTATTAATCAATTTTAGCATTTAAGTAAGCATGTTCATAAAAGAAAAAAAAGGGTTTAGAAACATACCTTTGAAGACTTCAAATTTCTTCAAAAGTTGAGCTTGAATCTCCACTCCAATGTTGTAGACCACACTAGATCTTCCCATACTATTCTCTAGAGACCTTAGATTGAATTGTGGGATTCAAGATAAGCTGGATCTTATGGAGAAAGCTTGTTTTTTTTAAGAGAAAATGAAGAATCCTTCTTCAGAGATCATTTTTACAGCTAGAAAATCTCAGTTGTTGAAGCTGGCTTTTGTTTGTTGGGAATGTTCTCAAACTCGCAAGTTACGTAATTTTTTAAAAAAAATATTTATTTGCAATAAAAATATTATTGAGACTTTATTCCATAAAAGTGTTATTAAAATTGATTCTGTTATATAAAATCCAATAAACAAACCTCATGGCTAAGTATGAATACTTTAACTTTATGATAAGACATAAAAGAGCGATCAGTTTTAAGTATATAGCCAAAAAGTCTAATAAGTATATGGATGAGATTGGTACTTTCATCAACATTTAATAATCTGATGTTAATTGAATAAACTCTTTAAACCGAATTAATAAACATTTGTCAACTACCGATCACTCCACTAAAGCCCAATAATTACACTTCCCTCACTATAGATACATTTTATCCACTTGATTTAACCGCAATCGGTAAGGGACCCTTCACAGGTTTGTTCGTAATAATGGTTGTGTCATAATGTTGTTTACCCCCGAGATTTATATCTTGTTTTCTTATGGATCCCACTGATCTTCTAATAAACAATTGGTTTGTGATCCAATCATCAAGTTGAGTCCCTTTCGCGGCCAGTGAGAGGATGGAGCCCCTTGTTCAAGACTTGGAATCAGTACTTAAGATTAGTAACCTCTCTACTATCCTTTAAAAGCTGGTAGGAGTGAATTTTGTCTTGCACCATATGTCTCAACTATCTACTCGGTCTTACCTTTGAAATGGGAGACTTATTGAGTCAGCACTGTTGAGCAACCCTCACCTATGCAAATCTAAGGATAATCCCAAATAATAGGAGTTCATAGTTAGCTTAGGATTAAGGTCAAGTTACCTAGGTCATTGCTTTGAAATAGTTAGTTTTTAACAGTAAACAATGTTATAAAGTAAGAGTTACTTGTTTTTTGGCCTAATCTTATACAAACTCATTGCATATTACGCCCCCACTCGCATGTCTCCACATGAACGATTTAAGATCACATTGTTTGTACTAAATACAAAGGTGGGCCCACATCGATAGTGTTACCAGAATAAAGTACCCAAACTATTCGCATACTATAGACCGTTTTTGGCCATCTACTTGAACATGATCCACTTCTTATGTCTCCATACAAAGTCCAAGTACTCATGTAATAGTCATGGATCTTGAGTTTATTGGATTTAGGCTTTTACAAATGCAATTTACATATTTTAATATATGTTTATTGAATTAAAACCTCAATAACATCTTTATTGCAAAATAGAATATGTTTTAATTTTACAAATTGCGAGTTTTTCTAGAACATACAACCCACAAAATCTCACGAATTCTCTCCTTGATTTGGTTCACGAACTCTCCAAAGCAACTCGAAACAAAAACTGCATCAACAACTGGACACCACCATAAGAGTCTCTTGTATTCCCTTAGGGGGTTGAGAATCAACAAGAGTGGTGTAGGCTATGTGTTCTAAACTTTGGAAGAGAGGAAAAGAAGGATTTGAAAGAATTTTTTTTTTTATAGGAATCGTTCTTTTTGGGGAGAAGCCTTTTTTTTTTTCTTTTTTTTTTTTTATCATAAACTCTCTGTAACATTTGGAAGGAAGAAGAATATCATTCCTAACCTTCCATTCCCACGTATCTGTTAAAAAGAAACTCCTTCCTCAATTAAATTCAAAATAATAGAATAATTAAATCAAAACTATTTGATTTAATTAATATTATATAATTATTATATTAACATCGTACGTGTATAATATATATAATATAATACATAATATGTATGTATGTATGTATGTATGTAATATTATCATATAGTATATATTTAAACTATATATTATATCGAATATAACACAACTATAGTTTTATATTGTAGCCAAATACAAATATAACATATAGTTTTGAATTCTCTTAATTTTACGATATTTAATATAATCAAATTTATATTAAATTGATTATATGAAATCTAATCCATATAATTAAATTTGAATCATATTCAAATATTTATTTCATCTCAAAATAAACTTTATATTATAATGTATCTGTGTTGCTTTTTGCCCTTAATCTCAAATAATTAATTTTAATTATTAATTAATTCAATGTTTTGATGATACAAACTCAAATTTTTAATTATTTAAAATATTAGTATTTTAATATGTTCATAGCATAGAGCTCGGAACAACGATTCTAACACCTTTTGAATCACTCAAATCGGAGCTAAAACGAAGAATGATATGACCGAAACAAGTCTATAAAAGAAAATAACGTGGTGAATGACGTGGCATAACTAGACCATCTGCATGTAGACATTGTGGTGGCATATTGGTTGAATGATGAATCATTAAGGATTAAATATGGATGAACTTTTGTATTTTTGGATGATTTAAAAAAAAAATTGAAATTTAAAAGAAATTTAAGGAAAATAAATTTAAATATTATTTTATGTTTGTGTTTAACGGCTAGTTTTTTTACACATGGTATTTTTTTTTTTAATTTTTAGATGGACTTTAAAGAAATGAATTTAAAAAGAAAATGAATTAAAAGGAAAATGAATTTAATATTATTTTATATTTGTGTCTAATGGCTAGTTTTTTACACATGGTATGTTTTTTTTTATTTTTTGGATTAATTTTAAAAAAGAAATGAATTTCAAAATAAAAGGAATTTATATATTATATATATAATATTATATATATATATATATATATTATTATATATATAATATATATATATATATATATATTTGTATTAACGACTAGTTTAGTATAAAATCTCCCTTCATTGATTTTTCTTTTCCAAAATCCAATGGCCCAAAGTAATTGTGGTTTCTAAAATTTTTCCATCTTTTATAATACCATCTTCCTCTCCAAATTTTTAAAACAAACAAATTTTACATTTCATAAACCTCAAAAACTCAAAAGTTCCATTGTTGCTCTCTCTAAGTTCCCAATTTTTTTTCATCTCTTATTCTTGAGAGAGTGTTATTGTATTGTGAGGAATAAATTTGTTGAATGCTTAAATTTTGTAATCCACTCTAGTGAGAGTTGTATTGTGTTCTTCAAAATTCCAATATTTGTAACGGTTTGATCCTAAAATGTGGAAAGGATCAGGTTTGTCTTGAACCCGTAAAAGGAGCGATGGTGTAACGGTTGGGGCCCTAATCCGTGGAAAAGATCGGAAAGATTTTATTCAAATGCCCAAAAAGGCGCTTGGGAAGTGGTGTAATGTCGAGTTTGACCGAACCACGTGTCTTCTTCTCTAACTCTTTCTTTTTTATTTTTGCAATTAATTTAAGCAATTTATTGTATGTTTATTTTGTTCTTATTTATTTTCCTAAAATTTGATAGAAATAAATTATCATATTTTGTCATCTTATTTGTTGCATAAATTGAATTTTTTCTATTATTTATAAAAAGTGTATTAATTAGTTTAATTGGGTTAATTAGAAAATTTTTTTTTAATTAAACCCTAATTCACCCCCTCTAGGATTGCATATCGATCCAATAGTATCAAATCATTATATAA